>NW_026869297.1:152500-160462 GCF_020745735.1 Hemiscyllium ocellatum | reverse complement strand
GGGTGAGGAGGGCGATGGACGATTGGGTGAGGTGGGCGATGGGGTGAGGAGGGCGATGGGGTGAGGGGGGCAATGGGGTGAGGGGGGCGATGGGGTGAGAGGGGCGATGGGGTGAGGGGGGCGATGGGGTGAGGAGGGCGATGGGGTGAGGTGGGCGATGGGGTGAGGCGGGCGATGGGGTGAGGGGGGCGATGGGGTGAGAGGGGGCGATGGGGTGAGGGGGGCGATGGACGATGGGGTGAGGAGGGCGATGGGGTGAGGAGGGCGATGGGGTGAGGGGGGCGATGGGGTGTGGGGGGGCGATGGGGTGAGGGGGCGATGCAGTGAGGGGGGCGATGGGGTGAGGAGGGCGATGGGGTGAGGGGGCGATGGGGTGAGGGGGCGATGGACGATGGGGTGAGGAGGGCGATGGGGTGAGGGGGGCGATGGGGTGAGGCGGGCGATGGGGTGAGGAGGGCGATGGGGTGAGGCGGGCGATGGACGATGGGGTGAGGGGGGCGATGGGGTGAGGGGGGCGATGGGGTGAGGAGGGCGATGGGGTGAGGAGGGCGATGGACGATGGGGTGAGGGGGGCGATGGGGTGAGGGGGGCGACGGGGTGAGGAGGGCGATGGGGTGAGGAGGGCGATGGGGTGAGGCGGGCGATGGACGATGGGGTGAGGAGGGCGATGGGGTGAGGGGGCGATGGGGTGAGGGGGGCGATGGGGTGAGGGGGGCGATGGGGTGAGGGGGGCGATGGGGTGAGGAGGGCGATGGGGTGAGGGGGGCGATGGGGTGAGGGGGCGATGGGGTGAGGGGGGCGATGGGGTGAGGGGGCGATGGGGTGAGGGGGGCGATGGGGTGAGGGGGCGATGGGGTGAGGGGGGCGATGGGGTGAGGCGGGCGATGGGGTGAGGAGGGCGATTGGGTGAGGTGGGCGATGGACGATGGGGTGAGGGGGGCGATGGGGTGAGGGGGGCGATGGGGTGAGGCGGGCGATGGGGTGAGGAGGGCGACGGGGTGAGGCGGGCGATGGACGATGGGGTGAGGGGGGGCGATGGGGTGAGGGGGGCGACGGGGTGAGGAGGGCGACGGGGTGAGGGGGCGATGGGGTGAGGAGGGCGATGAGGTGAGGGGGGCGACGGGGTGAGGGGGGCGATGGGGTGAGGGGGGCGATGGGGTGAGGGGGCGATGGGGTGAGGGGGGCGATGGGGTGAGGAGGGCGATGAGGTGAGGGGGGCGATGGGGTGACGGGGGCGATGGGGTGAGGGGGGCGATGGGGTGAGGGGGCGATGGGGTGAGGGGGGCGATGGGGTGAGGGGGGCGATGGGGTGAAGGGGCGATGGGGTGAGGGGGGCGATGGGGTGGGGGGGG
The DNA here is from genome assembly GCF_020745735.1 of Hemiscyllium ocellatum. NCBI lineage: Eukaryota > Metazoa > Chordata > Chondrichthyes > Orectolobiformes > Hemiscylliidae > Hemiscyllium > Hemiscyllium ocellatum. The sequence continues at coordinate 159,110 of NW_026869297.1, read as the reverse complement.
TGATGGGGTGAGGGGGCGATGGGGTGAGGGGGCGATGGACGATGGGGTGAGGAGGGCGATGGGGTGAGGGGGGCGATGGGGTGAGGCGGGCGATGGGGTGAGGGGGCGATGGGGTGAGGGGGCGATGGACGATGGGGTGAGGAGGGCGATGGGTTGAGGTGGGCGATGGGGTGAGGCGGGCGATGGGGTGAGGCGGGCGATGGGGTGAGGGGGGCGATGGGGTGAGGGGGGCGCTCCGACCTGCAGCCGCCCGTTCTGCTCCTGGAGGGACACGGTGTGTTTCTGCAGGACCACGATCTGTGCCTGGAGACTGCCATTCACCGATTCCTGCTGGCCCAGGGCCACCGTCAGCGCCTCCTTCTCCGCCAGCAGCGTGGCGTTCTGTGGGGTGAACGGCGAGAGACTCCGCGTCAGCGAGGGGGTGGGCACAGCCCGCGGACGGTCTCTGTTACCTCCCCCCACCCACACACACACACACAGACACACACACACAGACACACACACACACACACACAGACACACACACAGACACACACAGACACACACACAGACACACACACAGACACAGACACACACACAGACACACACCCACACACAGACACACACACAGACACACACACAGACACACACACAGACACAGACACACACACAGACACACACACAGACACACACACACCCACACACACCCCCCTCCCTCCAGCTCCCCACGTGACACAGCGACACTGTCCGTCCCTCCCTCTGGAATCTCTCACCGATCCCCCTCTGCTCTCTCCCCAAAACCACGTTGACCCTGAAACCCTTCACCGACCCCGACCCCAGCCCCAGGACTGGTCTGGTCAGGAATTACACACTCGGGCTGTCCGAACCAACACTCTCTGCACCCGAAAACATTAACCCACACTCTCTCCCACTCTCTCTCCTCTTGCTCTCTCTGTCTCTTTCTGTCTCACTCTACTTCTCTCTCCATATGTATTGTTCTCTCTCTTTTTTCTCTCTCTTTCTGTCTTACACTCTTGCTCTCTCTTTTTCTGTCTCTCTCTGACTCTCTCTCTCTGTATATCTCCGACTCTGTCTCTCTCTCTCTCTCTCTCCCCGACACTCTCTCTCTCTCTCCCTGACACACTCTCTCTCTCTCTCTCTCTCCCTGACACACTCTCTCTCCCCCCGACACTCTGTCTCTCTCTCTGACACACTCTCTCTCTCGCCCCCTGACACTCTCTCTCTCTCTCCCTGACACACTGTCTCTCTCCCTGACACACTCTCTCTCCCTCTCTCTCTCCCTCTCTCTCTCCCTGACACTCTCTCTCTCTGACACTCTCTCTCTCTCTCTCTCTCCCTGACACTCTCTCTCTCTCTCCCTGACACATTCCCTCTCTCTCTCTCCCTGACACATTCCCTCTCTCTCCCTGACACATTCCCTCTCTCTCCCTGACACATTCCCTCTCTCTCCCTGACACACTCTCTCTCTCTCTCCCTGACACTCTCTCTCTCTCTCTCTCCCTGACACTCTCTCTCTCTCCCTGACACTCTCTCTCTCTCTCTCCCTGACACTCTCTCTCTCTCTCCCTGACACACTCTCTCTCTCTCCCTGACACTCTCTCTCTCTCTCTCCCTGACACTCTCTCTCTCTCTCTCCCTGACACCCTCTCTCTCTCCCTGACACTCTCTCTCTCTCTCTCCCTGACACTCTCTCTCTCTCCCTGACACTCTCTCTCTCTCCCTGACACTCTCTCTCTCCCTGACACACTCTCTCTCTCTCCCTGACACACTCTCTCTCTCTCCCTGACACTCTCTCTCTCTCTCTCTCTCTCCCTGACACTCTCTCTCTCTCTCTCCCTGACACTCTCTCTCTCTCTCTCTCTCTCTCTCTCTCTCCCTGACACTCTCTCTCTCTCTCCCTCTCCCTGACACTCTCTCCCTCTCTCCCTGACACACTCTCTCTCTCTCTCTCTCTCTCCCTGACACTCTCTCTCTCTCTCTCCCTGACACTCTCTCTCTCTCTCTCCCTGACACTCTCTCTCTCTCCCTGACACTCTCTCTCTCTCTCCCTCTCCCTGACACTCTCTCTCTCTCTCCCTGACACACTCTCTCTCTCTCTCTCTCTCCCTGACACACTCTCTCTCCCCCCCGACACTCTGTCTCTCTCTCTGACACACTCTCTCTCTCGCCCCCTGACACTCTCTCTCTCTCTCTCCCTGACACACTGTCTCTCTCCCTGACACACTCTCTCTCCCTCTCTCTCTCCCTCTCTCTCTCCCTGACACTCTCTCTCTCTGACACTCTCTCTCTCTCTCTCCCTGACACTCTCTCTCTCTCTCCCTGACACACTCTCTCTCTCTCTCTCCCTGACACTCTCTCTCTCTCTCTCTCCCTGACACTCTCTCTCTCTCCCTGACACTCTCTCTCTCTCTCTCCCTGACACTCTCTCTCTCTCCCTGACACTCTCTCTCTCTCTCCCTGACACTCTCTCTCTCTCTCTCTCCCTGACACACTCTCTCTCTCTCCCTGACACTCTCTCTCTCTCTCTCCCTGACACTCTCTCTCTCTCCCTGACACTCTCTCTCTCTCCCTGACACTCTCTCTCTCTCTCTCCCTGACACTCTCTCTCTCTCCCTGACACACTCTCTCTCTCTCCCTGACACACTCTCTCTCTCTCCCTGACACACTCTCTCTCTCTCTCCCTGACACTCTCTCTCTCTCTCTCCCTGACACTCTCTCTCTCTCTCTCCCTGACACTCTCTCTCTCTCTCTCTCTCTCCCTGACACTCTCTCTCTCTCTCCCTCTCCCTGACACTCTCTCTCTCTCTCCCTGACACACTCTCTCTCTCTCTCTCTCTCCCTGACACTCTCTCTCTCTCTGACACTCTCTCTCTCTCTCCCTGACACTCTCTCTCTCTCTCTCTCTCCCTGACACTCTCTCTCTCTCTCCCTCTCCCTGACACTCTCTCTCTCTCTCCCTGACACACTCTCTCTCTCTCTCTCTCCCTGACACTCTCTCTCTCTCTCTCCCTGACACTCTCTCTCTCCCTGACACACTCTCTCTCTCTCTCTCTCCCTGACACATTCCCTCTCTCTCTCCCTGACACACTCTCTCTCTCTCTCTCCCTGACACACTCTCTCTCTCTCTCCCTGACACACTCTCTCTCTCTCTGGCATGAGCCCTTCTTCAGGCTTATACCCAAAACGTCGAATCTCCTGCTCCTTGGATGCTGCCTGACCTGCTGCGCTTTTCCAGCAACACATTTTCAGCTCTGATCTCCAGCATCTGCAGTCCTCACTTACTCTCTCTCTCTGCCACTCTCTCTCCATCTCTCCCTGACACTCTCTCTCTCTCTCTCTCTCTGACTCTCTCTTTTCCTGACTTTTTCTGCTCTTTTTCCCCTCCCTCTCTCTTTTTTGTCTCTCTCTCTCTCTCCTTCTCTCTGTCTCTTTCTCTCTCCAAAACCTGCCAAGTGGCTCCAGAACTTTCTGTTATTGGTTAAGGACCCAGTCACCACTTTCTCATCATCATGTACAGCACGGAAACAGACCCTTCGGCCCAACCCGTCCATGCCGACCAGATAGCCTGGCCTAATCTAGTCCCGTCTGCCAGAGCGGGAGGACCATGGCTGAATTCTTGACCATCGCCCCTTGCCCTCCCCCTGGTCTTTGGGATGGGGGGGTGGGGTGGCTGGTGGATAGGCCTTACCTTCCTCTCCACCTCGATCAGACGGTCGCTGCTCACTTCCCTCAGAAATTCCCGGCGTTCTGACTTGGCCTCAGACGGCGCCTCACCCTCCATCGTCATGGCAACTGTCCTGCCCAGTGACTCGTCCCTCTGCGCTGGCTTTTCCAGCTCCCGCTGTAACTGGGCGAGAGAGGGAGACCGCGGGTAACGGCACTGACAAACGGGGCATCCTGAGGGTGGGGGCTGGCGGGTTTGGGATCGTGGAGCGGATTCAAACAACTGTCCCAACGCGACCACTGACAGGAAGCCAGGGCTGTAGGCCGAGAAACCCATAGACCGCGATGGACTAGGCCGGGAAGCCTGGGCTATAGGCCGATAAACCCCTAGATCGAGGGGGACGAGGCAGGGAATCCTGGGCTGTAGGCCGAGAAACCCTTTAGATCGAGAGGGACTAGGCCAGGAAGCCTGGGCTGTAGGCCAAGAAATCCCCTAGATCAAGAGGAACTTGGCTGGGAAGCCTGGGCTATAGGCCAAGAAACCCCCTAGATCGAGAGGGACTAGGCCAGAAAGCCTGGGCTTTAGGCCGAGAAACCCCCTAGATCGAGAGGGACTAGGCCGGGAAGCCTGGGCTGTAGGCCAAGAAATCCTTAGATCAAGAGGGACTAGGCCAGAAAGCCGATGGACAGAGTTGGGCACAGGTCCCCTAGTGGCAAGGGGAGTGTGACTGGGTGAAGGGCTTGACGAGTGGGGGGGGGGGGGGTCAAAGGGGAGGAAGTGAAAGAGGTGAGGGAACATTAGGGGGTCACCCACACGGTCCTCGCCCTCAGGGAGAGCTCCCGCTGCTGCCCACTCACCTCCTGTAGCTGGTCACTGAGCTCCTGGTTCCGCCTCCCAGCATCCTCCAGTTGGCTCCTCAGGTTGGCGATGTGAGTCTCCCGGATCGTCAGAGTGTCCTTAAAAACGGAGTCCAACCTCTCCTCCAACAACCGAAAACTACTGACGTGGGGGGCGCGGGGGATGGGGAGAGAGAGAGATGGAGAGAGAGATGTCATTCATCGGCGAATCCCAGACTGAGCTCGGATGAGGGAAAGGATTGGGAGGGTCTGAGAAGGAGGTGAGGGATCGAGTTTGGGAGGGTGGAGTGGGGCTCTCTCCCATTCAGAGTCCTCCCAATCCCCTCTGGGCCTCTCCTCTACCCCTCCGTAAGGTCTCCTTTCCACCCTGAAAAAGTCTGTCAACCAGTGAGAGCGAGGGGCCCAGTCCCCAGGGAGTGAGGGGCCCAGTCCACAGGGAGTGAGGGGCCCAGGGAATAAGGGCCCCAGTCCCCAGGGCGTGAGGGGCTATTCCAGGGATTGAGGGGCCTAGTCTCTGAGGAGTGAGGGGCCCAGTCCACAGGGAGTGAGGGGCCTATTCCCGAGGGATTGAGGGGCCCGGTTCCCGGGAGTGAGGGGCCTAGTCCTGGGGAGTGAGGGGCCTATTCCCCAGGGAGTGAGGGGCCCGGTTCCCGGGGAGTGAGTCCCTGGGGAGTGAGGGCCTAGTCCCTGGGGAGTGAGGGGCCTAGTCTCTGGGTAGTGAGCCTGGGACAGCGGGTACCTACCTCTCCTCGCCTGCAGGCAGCACTTGGCCCTGTTCGATGCCCATCCTCTCCAGTTTGTGACTCAGACTGTCCAGTTGGTTACTGAGCCCCTGGGCCCTCAGTTTCTCATTCATCAGGTCCTGTGGCGATAAGGTCAAAGGTCAGTGGGGTGTGGGGGGACAGAAACAGGCCCCTCAGCCCCTTTGTGGCCTGCTGCCCCATTCCACACAACCATCGCTGATGCTGTTCCTCAACACCGTTTTTCCCACATCGTCCCTCACTATCTTTAATGTTTAAAAGCCTCTCGGTCTCCATTTTGGATGTTCTCAGTGACTGAGCCTCCCGAGGGGGAGGATTCTAAAGGTCCCCCCACCCTCCCAGTGAAGAAACCCCTAGATCGTGAGGGACTGGGTCAGGAAGCCTGGGCTGTAGGCCGAGAAACCCTTAGATCAAGAGGGACTAGGCTGGGAAGCTTGGGTTTAGGCCGGGAAACCATCACATCTCAGTCCCAAAATGGCCGACCCTTTAATGTGGCATGTGTGTGTGGGTGCAAGTGTATGAGCGTGTGCGTGTGTGTGTGTAGGAGTGTGTGTCTGTGTGTGAGTGCGAATGAGTGTGTGCGTGTGTGTGTGTGTTCCCCGTTGAGTCCAGACCTAACTCCCCAGCCAATGAGGGAACACCTCCTTCCTGCACCACCTCTTCTCGTTTCCCTAAACTCCGGAGATGACAGGGGCTGGTCTCCTCAGCAGGACAGTCCCACCTTCCCCAGGGATCAGGCCGTGACTTCCCCACTACGGCGAGTGGACCCTTCCTCAGGTACTTTGGTGAGAGGGGGGGAGGATGGTGATGGGGCCTACTCCCAAAGGCCTGGCCCAACAGGGTATCGTCAGGCCCAGGCAAGCAGGCTGTCAGGAACTCACCACGGCCTACCATATCCTCACCCGTCTGTCCTGGGAGACACCTTTAGAGAGAGAGATGGGCACCGTGAGCAGGGCTGATAATCCCCCTCTAACTCCTGCAATAACCATTCCTGTCCCTGCTCTACCCATGTCTCTGAATTGGCCACAACATGGAAACCCCAGGAACTAATCCATGCTCAAAGAATGTTCCGGATGCTCCTGGCGTTGAAGTAGATGCACTTCAAACCAACTTCTAACTTGCCGGTGTCCCTCTTGCGACCACATTTCTGACCTCAACGACTCTCCACCTTCTGTACACTGGAAATACAGAGGTTCCCAACCCCCTGTTGAATTTATTTAAACCCTCCTGAGCAACCGGGCCCCTGACATGGTTTGAATTATTGACACCAGGCGATTTTGGCGGGGGTTGAGTATTTGAAACGAAAACACCGAGGATAACGAGAAGCC
>NW_026869297.1:12500-147500 GCF_020745735.1 Hemiscyllium ocellatum | reverse complement strand
CTCCACCACATCCTCTGGCAGCTCATGCCATACACGTACCACCCTCTGGGTGAAAAAGTTGCCCCTTAGGTCTCTTTTATATCTTTCCCCTCTCACCCTAAACCTATGCCCTCTAGTTCTGGACTCCCCGACCCCAGGGAAAAGACTATGTCTATTTATCCTATCGATGCCCCTGATAATTTTGTAAACCTCTATAAGGTCACCCCTCAGCCTCCGACGCTCCAGGGAAAACAGCCCCAGCCTGTTCAGCCTCTCCCTGTAGCTCAGATCCTCCAACCCTGGCAATATCCTTGTAAATCTTTTCTGAACCCTTTCAAGTTTCACAACATCTTTCCGATAGGAAGGAGACCAGAATTGCACGCGATATTCCAACAGTGGCCTGACCAATGTCCTGTACAGCTGCAACATGACCTCCCAACTCCTGTACTCAATACTCTGACCAATAAAGGAAAGCATACCAAACGCCTCCTTCACTATCCTATCTACCTGCGACTCCACTTTCAAGGAGCTATGAACCTGCTCTCCAAGGTCTCTTTGTTCAGCAACACTCCCTAGGACCTTACCATTAAGTGTATAAGTCCTGCTAAGATTCACTTTCCCAAAATGCAGCACTCGCATTTATCTGAATTAAACTCCATCTGCCACTTCTCAGCCCATTGGCCCATCTGGTCCAGATCCTGTTGTAATCTGAGGTAACCCTCTTCGCTGTCCACTACACCTCCAATTTTGGTGTCATCTGCAAACTTACTAACTGTATCTCTTATGCTCGCATCCAAATCATTTATGTAAATGACAAAAAGTAGAGGACCCAGCACCGATCCTTGTGGCACTCCACTGGTCACAGGCCTCCAGCCTGATAAACAACCCTCCACCACCACCCTCTGTCTTCTACCTTTGAGCCAGTTCTGTATCCAAATGGCTAGTTCTCCCTGTATTCCATGAGATCTAACCTTGCTAACCAGTCTCCCATGGGGAACCTTGTCAAATGCCTTACTGAAGTCTATATGAATCACATCCCCCCTTCCCCACCCCCCGACGCTCAGTAGCAGCAGTGTGTACCATCTACAAGATACACTGCAGAAACTCACCAAAGACCCTCAGGCAGCACCTTCCAAACCCACGCCCACTTCCATCCAGAAGGACAAGGGGCAGCAGGTACAGGGGAGCACCCCCCTCACCATCCTGACCTCAGCATCACTGGGTCAGAATCCTGGACCCACCCCCCCCCCCCCCCCCGCTCCCTAACAATGCTGCGTGGGGATCCCTACGTCATACAGACCGCAGTGGTTCAGGAACACAGCTGTCTCCCCACCCTCTCCAGGGGGCAGTTAGGGACGGGCGATCAATGCAGGGCTGACACTCACTTCCCGTGGGGTGGGGGTGGGGCAGCTGGAACTGGAATTCCTGCCCTTCCTTAACCCCGGACCCCCACCCACCCCCACCCAGGTCCCCATCTCATCCTGACCCGGACAGGACGGTCACACACACTCTGTCTTACACACACACACACACACACACACACTCACACACACACATTCACTCTCAGTCACACTCACTCTTACACACACACAGCTTCTCTCTCTCATTCACACTCACTCTCACTCACTTTCAGTCTCACACACACACACAAACACTCATACACTCACTTTCAGTCACACACTCTCTCACACACACACACACACACTCTCTTACACACACTCACTTTCAGTCACACACACACACACAAACACTCATACACTCACTCTCACACACACTCACTCTCACACACTCTCACACACACTCAGTCATTCACTCATCCAGTCATTCACACACACACACCCTCACTCTCTCATACACGCTCACTCACTCACACTCACTCGCTCACACATTCACACTCACTCACACACACACACACACTCATTCACTGTCGGTCACACTCACTCTTAGACATACACAGCCTCTCTCTCATTCACACTCACTCTCACTCACTTTCAGTCACACACTCTCACTCACTCTCTCACACACACATTTTCACTCACTCACCCACACACTCACTCACCCACACACTCACTCACCCACACACTCACTCACTCTCACACACTCTCACACACACTCACTTTCACACACACTCTCTCACACATACACACTCACTCACACTCACTCACATTCACAGCCTCTCTCTCTCATTCACACTCACTCTCACTCACTTTCATTCTCACACTCTCACTGACACACACACTGTCACTCTCTCTCACTCACACTCTCAGTCACGCACTCTCTGTCTCTCTCTCTGTCTCTCCCGCTCTCTCGCACGTTAGCACTAGCTCAGGGTCAACCCTCCTCCCCCGCCCCAGTATTCGCTCCCCCTCCCAAACCCCGACCCCCACCCACTTCCAGCAGAGGAACCGAGATGTCCCGTATCCCCCTCCCCTCCCTCCTCCCCTCACTCACCATCTCGAGGTCGTTGAGGGCTGTTCGGAGCAGCAGTCCCTCCTTCTCCAGCTGGTGGAGACGGTCGCAGCGCGCGCGGGCTGCCTCCAGCTGTTCCTCCAGGATAGTCTTCGTCTCCAGCAGGGCCCGACTGTACTCTCGCTCCTCCTGCCCCCGGGGGGTGGGGGGCGGTTACAGGGGGTCAGGGTGAGGGTGGGGGGCGAGGTGCGAGCGTCCCATCGCGCCCGGGGACAACGTTTGTTCGAAACAGAAACAAAAGCACGGGGCCGTTAACCACGGGCTCGCTCTCTCTCTCTCTCTCTCTCTCACAAACCGTGACACCCGGCTGATCGACTGCAGGAGTCATCGCGCCACCCAACACCACCACCACAACGTCAGCCCCTTCGCTCCCCTTTCCTGAGCATCAGAGCAGAGGACGAGGAGTTGGGGGGGGCGGGGGTGGCGAGGGGCTTTGTGGCTGACGCACCCTCTCCGAACGGCACAGGAGGATCCCGCAGCAGACTCCAAACAGGCCCAGATTCCGTACTTACCCGTCCTCCACTTCAGGTCGAACAGGAGTGAGGGTCCGGGGTTTAGGGGGAGGAGGGGTTGACGGGAGAGGAACGGCCTTATTTCTAACCCCCCACCTCTCGCAGTATTGCTGATCGTCCCTCCGTCCCTCCCCCGTCAGCAGCGGTTCGGAGGTCAACGCGTCCTGCCCCCCGAGGGGTGGGAGAGGGAAGCCTGGCTGTGGGGTGGTGGGGAGGGGAGCACGGTGCTCATTGAAACAGGGAAATCAGGACCCACAGTAGGCCATTCGGCCCCTCGGGCTGCTCCGCCTTTGGATAGGAACATGGCTGACCATCCGGCCCAGTCCCCTCTCCCTCACCTGCTCCCGTTTTCCTCATTAGTGCATTTCCAACACTCGAGGGGTTAATAAGCACTCACCCGCATCCCCCTCACCCTCACCCACCACTTCCTTCCCCTCACTGAGGCCTTACCCCCAACCTTTTCCCCCCCTCACTGAGGCCTTACCCCCACCTTACCCCCCTCACTGAGGCCTTACCCCCACCTTACCCCCCTCACTGAGACCTTACCCCCACCTTACCCCCTCACCGAGGCCTACCCCCACCTTTCCCACCCTCACCGAGGCCTACCCCCACCTTTCTCCCCTCACTGAGGCCTACCCCCACCTTTCCCCCTCACTGAGGCCTACCCCCACCTTTCCCCCCCTCACCGAGGCCTACCCCCACCTTTCTCCCCTCACTGAGGCCTACCCCCACCTTTCCCCCTCACTGAGGCCTACCCCCACCTTTCCCCCCCTCACTGAGGCCTACCCCCACCTTTCCCCCTCACTGAGGCCTACCCCCACCTTTCTCCCCTCACTGAGACCTTACCCCCACCTTTTCCCCTCACTGAGGCCTACTCCCCCCTTTCTCCCCTCACTGAGGCCTACCCCCACCTTACCCCCTCACTGAGGCCTACTCCCACCTTACCCTCTCACTGAGGCCTAATCCCACCTTACCCCCTCACTGAGGCCTACCCACACCTTTCCCCCTCACTGAGGCCTACTCCCACCTTTCTCCCCTCACTGAGGCCTACCCCCACCTTACCCCCTCACTGAGGCCTAATCCCACCTTTCCCCCTCACTGAGGCCTACTCCCACCTTTCCCCCTCACTGAGGCCTACCCCCACCTTACCCTCTCACTGAGGCCTAATCCCACCTTAACCCCTCACTGAGGCCTACCCCCACGTTTCCTCCTCACTGAGGCCTACCCCCACCTTACCCCCTCACTGAGGCCTACCCCCACCTTACCCCCTCACTGAGGCCTACTCCCACCTTTCCCCCTCACTGAGGCCTACCCCCACCTTACCCCCTCACTGAGGCCTACTCCCACCTTACCCCCTCACTGAGGCCTACTCCCACCTTACCCCCCTCACTGAGGCCTACCCCCACCTTTCTCCCTCACTGAGGCCTACCCCCACCTTACCCCCTCACTGAGGCCTACTCCCACCTTACCCCCTCACTGAGGCCTACCCCCACCTTATCCTCTCACTGAGGCCTACTCCCACCTTACCCCCTCACTGAGGCCTACCCCCACATTTTCCCCTCACTGAGGCCTACTCCCACCTTACCCCCTCACTGAGGCCTACCCCCACCTTACCCCCTCACTGAGGCCTACCCCCACCTCGCCCCCCCATTGAAGCCTACCTCCACCTTGCCCCGGTAGAACTCGATGCTGTTGAGGCGTTCCTTGTAGGCCTTGACCTCACTCTGGAGCCTGTCCACTCGAGTGGCCTTTTCGCGGAGGATGTCCACCTCATCCCGATAGGTCCTGGCCGCTCGGGCTTCTAACATCAGCTCCCGGTTCTGAGGGCGAGAGACAACGGACTCAGGTCGGGGATTGCGAGGGAGGCTGGTTGGCGGCGTTCAGTATATTATCAGCCAATCACAGAAGGGCTCGCAACGTCTCTGTCTCCATCCTTCTGGGGCCACTGGCAGCGGGCCATGCTGTACCGGTTTGTAACTGAGGGCCCTCAGTATCATCGGTGAGGCGGCAGTGCCCGAGATCACCACAGCTCCCCAACACCGAGATAAACATCGAACCCAACTCATTCTCACACTGCGGCAGCTCACAGCAATCTCCCTGTCCTGGGGGACAGTGTAGAGGGAGTTTTACTCTGTATCTAACCCCGTGCTGTCCCTGTCCTGGGGGACAGTGTAGAGGGAGCTTTACTCTGTATCTAACCCCGTGCTGTCCCTGTCCTGGGAGTGTTTGATGGGGGGACAGTGTAGAGGGAGCTTTACTCTGTATCTAACCCCGTGCTGTCCCTGTCCTGGGGGACAGTGTAGAGGGAGCTTTACTCTGTATCTAACCCCGTGCTGTCCCTGTCCTGGGGGACAGTGTAGAGGGAGCTTTACTCTGTATCTAACCCCGTGCTGTCCCTGTCCTGGGGGACAGTGTAGAGGGAGCTTTACTCTGTATCTAACCCCGTGCTGTCCCTGTCCTGGGGGACAGTGTAGAGGGAGCTTTACTCTGTATCTAACCCCGTGCTGTCCCTGTCCTGGGGGACAGTGTAGAGGGAGCTTTACTCTGTATCTAACTCCGTGCTGTCCCTGTCCTGGGAGACAGTGTAGAGGGAGCTTTACTCTGTATCTAACCCCATGCTGTCCCTGTCCTGGGAGTGTTTGATGGGGGGACAGTGTAGAGGGAGCTTTACTCTGTATCTAACCCCGTGCTGTCCCTGTCCTGGGAGACAGTGTAGAGGGAGCTTTACTCTGTATCTAACCCCGTGCTGTCCCTGTCCTGGGAGACAGTGTAGAGGGAGATTTACTCTGTATCTAACCCCGTGCTGTCCCTGTCCTGGGGAGTGTTTGATGGGGGACAGTGTAGAGGGAGCTTTACTCTGTATCTAACCCCGTGCTGCCCCTGTCCTGGGGAGTGTTTGATGGGGGGACAGTGTAGAGGGAGCTTTACTCTGTATCTAACCCCGTGCTGTCCCTGTCCTGGGGAGTGTTTGATGGGGGAGGACAGTGTAGAGGGAGCTTTACCCTGTATCTAACCCCGTGCTGGCCCTGTCCTGGGGAGTGTTTGATGGGGGACAGTTTCCGGTCTGGATCAGGGAATGGTGAACTTTGGCCTGAGCCGAGTGGACGTTTTGGTGGATTCGGGAGGGGACTGTGATTGGATCCCGGCCTGAAACTGACCGCGATCCCCTGAGATACCGAGATGGAACCGAGAGGGTGGGGGGGTGGGAGGGGAGGGGGGAAGGTGCTGCAGACTCATCAGAACATCAGTGTTGGTTAATAGGGTCTTTACAACAACAACTGGGGGCTACCCTGGGAGCGCTGGAGCTGGAGAAACGCCCCGGAATTTGTTATGAACCCTCCCTCTGGGATTGGGACTGACCATTCCCGGTCTCCGTGTTCAGGAACAGGATGTCGGGGAGGAGCTGGGAATGGCGAGCGGGGGCTCTCCCGGAAGAGGCTAGGCATGGAACAGAGGAGGCTGGGCTGACAGGGTGCTACGTAAATGCACCTGAGCACCCCGACAGGAGAGAGATTGTCTCCACCCACGGGGTGAGACCGGGCTGGAGGGTGGGTCGCTGTCACGAACCAACCTGATGGTGAAGCCCTGGAGGAGTACGCTCCCCTAGGGGGTGAGGGGTGGGGGGTTACTGTGGGACTCACCCCCCACCCTCCTTCCCCAGAGAGGGGTAGTGCTCACAGAGGGTAAGGGAGGAGGGAGACAGGGCTAGGAGGATGGAGGGAGGTGAGAAAGGTGGTGGGAGGAGGAGAGGTTGAGGTGGAGCAGGAAGCCCAGCAGGGAGTGGATGGGCTGAATGGCGTGTGGTGTATCTGTAGGGGGTGGGGAGGGGGGGTGGGGGTGGGGGAGGGGGAGGGTGGGGGAGCGGGGGGGAGGGGGAGGGGGTGGGGGAGCGGGGGGGGGAGGGGGAGGGGGAGCTGCTGCTGTACCTGTTTCTGGAGCTGTTTCCAGGCCGATTGTAATTCCTCCAGCTCCTGGTTACAGTCTTCCAGCTCCTCGCTCTTCTCCTGCCTGGGAGACAGGACACACTCACTCACCCTCACTCCCTCACCCTCACTCACCCTCACCCTCACTCACCCTCACCCTCACTCACCCTCACTCACCCTCACCCTCACCCTCACTCACCCTCACCCTCACTCACCCTCACCCTCACTCACCCTCACCCTCACTATCACTCACCCTCACCCTCACTCACCCTCACTCACCCTCACCCTCACCCTCACTCACTCACCCTCACCCTCACTCACCCTCACCCTCACTATCACTCACCCTCACTCACCCTCACCCTCACTCACCTCACTCACCCTCACCCTCACCCTCACTCCCTCACCCTCACTCCCTCACCCTCACCCACACCCTCACTCACACTCACTCACCCTCACTCACCCTCACTCCCTCACCCTCACTCCCTCACCCTCACTCCCTCACCCTCACCCTCACCCTCACTCACACTCACTCACCCTCACCCTCACACACTCCCTCACCCTCACCCTCACACTCACCCTCACACTCACTCACCCTCACCCTCACCCTCACTCACCCTCACCCTCACACACTCCCTCACCCTCACTCACCCTCACCCTCACACACTCCCTCACCCTCACCCTCACACTCACCCTCACCCTCACACTCACCCTCACCCTCACTCACCCTCACCCTCCCTCACACACTCCCTCACCCTCACCCTCACACTCACCCTCACCCTCACTCACCCTCACCCTCACACTCACCCTCACTCACCCTCACCCTCACTCACACTCACTCACCCTCACCCTCACTCACACTCACTCACCCTCACCCTCACTCACACTCACCCTCACCCTCACTATCACTCACTCACCCTCACTCACCCTCACCCTCACTCACCCTCACCCTCAATCACTCCCTCACCCTCACCCTCACACTCACCCTCACTATCACTCACTCACCCTCACTCACCCTCACCCTCACTCCCTCACCCTCACTCCCTCACCCACCCTCACCCTCACTCACCCTCACCCTCACTCACCCTCACCCTCACCCTCACTCACCCTCACCCTCACTCACCCTCACCCTCACACACTCCCTCACCCTCACACTCACCCTCACCCTCACACTCACTCACCCTCACCCTCACTCACCCTCACCCTCACACACTCCCTCACCCTCACCCTCACACACTCCCTCACCCTCACCCTCACCCTCACCCTCACTCACCCTCACCCTCACCCTCCCTCACCCTCACCCTCCCTCACACACTCCCTCACCCTCACCCTCACACTCACCCTCACCCTCACTCACCCTCACCCTCACTCACCCTCACCCTCACCCTCACTCACACTCACTCACCCTCACCCTCACCCTCACTCACACTCACTCACCCTCACCCTCACTCACACTCACCCTCACTCACCCTCACCCTCACTATCACTCACTCACCCTCACTCACCCTCACCCTCACTCACCCTCACCCTCAATCACTCCCTCACCCTCACCCTCACACTCACCCTCACTATCACTCACTCACCCTCACTCACCCTCACCCTCACTCACCCTCACCCTCACTCACTCACCCTCACCCAACCTCACTCCCTCACCCTCACTCACCCTCACCCTCACTATCACTCACTCACCCTCACTCACCCTCACCCTCACTCACCCTCACTCACCCTCACCCCCTCACCCTCACTATCACTCACTCACCCTCACTCACCCTCACCCTCACTCACCCTCACCCTCACTCACTCCCTCACCCTCACCCTCACACTCACCCTCACCCTCACTCCCTCACCCTCACTCACCCTCACCCTCACACACTCCCTCACCCTCACCTTCACTCACCCTCACCCTCACCCTCACCCTCACCCACCCTCACCCTCACACTCACCCTCACACTCACCCTCACCCTCACCCTCACACTCACCCTCACCCTCACTCACCCTCACTCACCCTCACTCACACTCACCCTCACTCACCCTCACCCCCTCACCCTCACTATCACTCACTCACCCTCACTCACCCTCACCCTCACTCACCCTCACCCTCACTCACTCCCTCACCCTCACCCTCACACTCACCCTCACCCTCACTCACACTCACTCACCCTCACCCTCACTCACACTCACTCACCCTCACCCTCACTATCACTCACTCACCCTCACTCACCCTCACTCACCCTCACCCACCCTCACACTCACTCACCCTCACCCTCACTCACCCTCACTCACCCTCATTCCCCTCACCCTCACCATCACTCACCCTCCCCTCACTCCCCCTCACCCTCACTCCCCTCACACTCACACTCACTCACACTCACCCTCACCCTCACTCACACTCACTCACCCTCACTCACCCTCACTCACCCTCACCCTCACTCACCCTCACCCTCACTCACCCTCACCCTCACCCTCACCCTCATTCCCCTCACCCTCACCATCACTCACCCTCACCCCCTCACCCTCACCCTCACTATCACTCAGTCACCCTCACTCACCCTCACCCTCACTCACCCTCACCCTCACTTCCTCACCCTCACCCTCACTCACCCTCACTCCCTCACCCTCACTCCCTCACCCTCACCCACCCTCACTCACCCTCACCCACTAACACTCACCCTCACCCTCACTCACCCTCACACATCCTCCCTCACTCACCCTCACACATCCTCCCTCACTCCCCCTGTCTGGGAGAGACAGGACACCGTCCGTCACACTCACCCTCACCCTCCCTCACCCTCACCCTCCCTCACCCTCACTCACCCTCACCCTCACTCACACCCTCTCCCTCACTCCCTCTCCCTCACTCACCCTCACTCACTCACCCTCACTCACCCCCCTCACCCTCATACTCACTCACTCACACTCACTCACCCTCCCTCACTCACCCTTCCTCACTCACCCTCCCTCACTCACCCACACACACCCTCATCCTCCCTCACCCTCCCTCACTCACCCTCTCCCTCACCCTCCCTCACTCACCCTCACTCACCCTCACACATCCTCCCTCACTCACCCTCACACATCCTCCCTCACACTCCCTCACTCACACTTCCTCACTCACACTCACCCTCACTCACTCACCCTCCCTCACCCTCACACCCTCACTCACCCCCCAGCCCTCACTCACCCTCACCCACCCTCCCTCCTTCACTCACTCACTCTCTTTCACCCACTCACCCTCACCCTCATCCTCCCTCACCCTCCTTCACCCCCTCACTCACCCTCCTTCACCCACCCTCATTCACTCAACCTCCCCCTCACCCTCCCTCTCTCACCCTCCCTCACCCTCCCTCCCTCACCTTACCTCCCTCCCTCACTCCCTCCCTCACTCACCTTCCCTCACTCCCTCACTCACCTTCCCTCACTCCCTCACTCACTCTCCCTCCCTCTCCCTCCCTCCCTCACTCCCTCATTCACCTTCTCTCCCTCCCTCACCTTCCCTCCCTCCTTCACCCTCCCTCCCTCACACTCCCTCACTCACCTTCCCTCCCTCCCTCCCTTCCCCACTCACTCACCCTCCCTCTCATTCACTGTCCCTCTCTCCCACAATCCCTCCTTCACTAACTCCCTGTCTCTCTCTCTCTCCCTCCTTCACTCTGTTTCTCCCTCACTCATTCAGACCCTCCCTCTCCCTGCCTCCCTAATTCTCTCCCCTTGCCACTTCCTGCATCTCCCTCTCTCCCCTCCTCACCCCTCTCTCTCCACACCCCCTCCCCTCTCTGTCTCCCCTCCCCCAACTCCTCTCCCCCTTCTAAACTCTCCCCTCCCCCCCCCCCCACTGTAACACTCACAGTTCCTGCCGTAGGCGCCGCAGTTTAGATTTTGAGTCGACGAGCTGGACTGTGAGATGTTCACGGCTTTCCCCGGACCTGTGGCCAGTCCCTCCCTCACAATTCCCTGCTCCTGATCCGTGGTGTAACTGGCAAAGCTCCCTCTCCTGGATCAGTTCGGCTATTCTCTGTGGGAGAGAGGAAAACGTGGGTAAGTGGTACAGTCCGCACGGCTACACCACCAGCCGGACCAACCATAGCCACCCAGGGTCAACTGAGGGCATGTGGGGTCAACTGAGGTCAACCAGGGTCAACTGAGGTTATGTAGGGTCAACTGAGATCAACCAGGGTCAATGAGGTCAACCAGGGTCAACTGAAGGCATGTAGGGTCAATGAGAGCATGTGGGGTCAACTGAAGTCATGCAAGGTCAGCCAAGGTCAACTGAAGTTATCCAGGGTCAACTGAGGGCATGTGGGGTCAACTGAGGGCATGTGGGGTCGGCCAAAGTCAACTGAAGTCAACCTGGGTCAACTGAGGGCATGTGGGGTCAACTGAGGGTATGTGGGGTCAACTGCAGTCAACCATGGTCAACTGAGGGCATGTAGGGTCAACTGAGGTCAACCGGGGTCATGTGGGGTCAACTAAGGGCACGTAGGGTCAACTTAGGTCATGCAGGGTCAACCAAGGTCAACTGAAGTCAACCACGTTCAACTGAGGGCATGTGGGGTCAACTGAGGTCATGCAAGGTCAGCCAAGGTCAACTGAAGTTATCCAGGGTCAAGTGAGGGCATGTGGGGTCAACTGAGGTCAACCAGGGTCAACTGAGATCATGCAAGGTCAGCCAAGGTCAAGTGGGGTCAACTGAGGTCATGCAGGTTCAACTGAAGTCATGCAGGGTCAACTAGAGTCACCTGTAGTCAACCAGGGTCAATTAGCATCATTAAAGGTCAATGGAGGTTAACCCTGGTCAAATGAGATCCATCAGGGTCACCCAAGGTCATGTGGATCAGCGAAGGTCAGGCAGGGTGAAATTGGCTCAATACCCCACAGTCAACGGAGTTCACCAAAGTCAACACATCATCAACCAGGACCAGCCAAGATCAGTGGAGGTCTGGCAGGGTCAGAGGGAAGGTCAATGGGGGCAGGTGAGGTCAAGATTTGTTTTTATTGGGTCAAAGGAGGAGGATGGGATATGACTGGACTTTTTCCCTGGAGCGTCGGAGGCTGAGGTGTGACCTTATAGAGCATCGGGGGGACAGGCAGGAGGCAGGGGGAACACAGCAAGGCAGGCAGCGTCAGGAGGGACAGGCAGGAGGCTGGGGGAACACAGCAAGGCAGGCAGCGTCAGGAGGGACAGGCAGGAGGCTGGGGGAACACAGCAAGGCAGGCAGCGTCAGGAGGGACAGGCAGGAGGCTGGGGGAACACAGCAAGGCAGGCAGCGTCAGGAGGTGGAGACGTCAATGTTTCGGGTGTAACCTTTCATGGAAGAGGCAGTGGGTGTGGGTTCAGTTACAATGTATTAAAGACATTTGGATAAGGACATGGATAGGAAAGGGTTTGGAGGGAGATGGGCCAGGAGCAGGCAGCGGGGACTAGTTTAGTTTGGGAACGTGGTCAGCACAGACTGGTTGGGCCGAAGGGCCTGTTTCTGCTTGTATTTGGTAGTTGGTTTCGAGTTGCTGTGTGGAGGTGAATGAGGGTGAAGTGGGAGTTGGGAACAGCTCCTCACTGTTACAGGGAGCGAGACCCAGGACAGAGGAGGGGACGGGTCAGTGGTCATCTTGCAGGACTGTTAACCCAGAGACCCCGAGGACATTCCAGGGGGAGCTCGGCTCCAATCCTGCCCCGGCAGAATTTCCATCTCGTAAACATTTGGAATTAAAGCTCTGAGTGCAGTCTGGGGGAAGAAATACCCAGCCCTTCCACCTTCGACAGGAACCAGCCATCCTTCCTGGGGCTGGTCAACAGGGGACTCCAGGCACACAGGGACCCCGTCAGCTCTGCACTGCCCTCTGGGTAATCAGGGAGGGGGGCAAGTGGTCAGGGACCCCCCCCTCCTCACATCCTGTGAGTGGAGACAAATAACAATCACCTCCCCCTCCCCACCAGGAGGGGATGTGATGGGAGAGGGTGGGGAATACAGCAGAGACAAACCCATGCTGTCCGTCTCCCTCTCACTCTGTCACTCTCTTCCTCTCCCTATCTCTGTGTATGTGTCTCTCTCTGTGTCTGTCTGTCTCTCTCTCTCTCTCTATGTGTCTCTGTCTGTCTCTCTCACTCTCTCTCTGTGTCTCTGTCTGTCTGTCTCTCTTACTCTCTACCTCTCCCTGTCTCTGTGTGTCTCTCTCTCTGTCTGTCTCTCTCACTCTCTCTGTGTCTCTGACTGTCTGTCTCACTCTCTACCTCTCCCTGTCTCTGTGTGTCTCTCTCTCTGTCTGTCTCTCTCACTCTCTCTGTGTCTCTGACTGTCTGTCTCACTCTCTACCTCTCCCTATCTCTGAGTGTCTCTCTCTCTGTGTCTCTGACTGTCTCTCTCACTCTCTGTCTCTATCTGTCTCTCTACCTCTCCCTTTCTCTCTGTCTCTCTCTCTCAACCTCTCCCTATCTGTGTGTCTCACTGTATGTCTGTCTGTCTCTCTGTCTCTGTCTCTCTACCTTTCCCTATCTCTGTGTGTGTGTGTCTCTCTCTGTGTCTGTCTGTCTGTCTCTCTCACTCTCACTCTCTACCTCTCCCTATCTCTATCTGTCACTCTCTCTGTGTCTCTGTCTGTCTCTCTCTCTCTCTACCTCTCCCTTTCTCTCTGTCTCTCTCTCTCTCACTCTCTCTATCTCTCCCTATCTGTGTGTGTCTCACTGTCTATCAATCTCTCTCTCTCTCTGTCTCTCTTTACCTGCGTGTGTGTGTGTCTCTCTCTGTGTCTCTGTCTCTCTCTTTCTCTCTCTCCCCACCCCTCTGTCCCCACCCTGGCTGTGCCTTTTCCTGTGGGAATTTGAGTGATACCAACGTCCGCTGAGGAGGAACCAGGCGCTTTCGAAAGGGAACTGAGGCTAGGCAGAGCCGTCCTCGGGGAGGGGAGGAGAGGGGAGGTGAGATGGAGGGGGAGGGGGAGGGGGAGGGGGAGGAGCAGGAGGTTAGGTCTGTACTGCAGACAGCAGCTACTTCCATAGCACCAATACAGGCTACACCCACCAACACCTGAGGGGGGGGGGATGTGGGAGCTGGAGGGGTACAGAGATAGGGAGGGGGGGTGTAGGGGCTGGAGGGGGTTACAGAGATAGGGAGGGGGTGTAGGGGCTGGAGGGGGTTACAGCGATAGGGAGGGGGTGTAGGGGCTGGAGGGGGTACAGAGATAGGGAGGGGGTTACAGAGATAGGGAGGGGGTGGAGGGGGTGTAGGGGCTGGAGGGGGTTACAGAGATAGGGAGGGGGTGTAGGGGCTGGAGGGGGTTACAGAGATAGGGAGGGGGTTACAGAGATAGGGAGGGGGTGTAGGGGCCGGAGGGGGTGACAGAGATAGGGAGGGGGTGGAGGGGGTGTAGGGGCTGGAGGGGGTTACAGAGATAGGGAGGGGGTTACAGAGATAGGGAGGGGGTGTAGGGGCTGGAGGGGGTTACAGAGATAGGGAGGGGGTTACAGAGATAGGGAGGGGGTGGAGGGGGTGTAGGGGCTGGAGGGGGTTACAGAGATAGGGAGGGGGTGTCGGGGCTGGAGGGGTTTACAGAGATAGGGAGGGGGTGTAGGGGCTGGAGGAGGTTACAGAGATAGGGAAGGGGTGTAGGGTCTGGAGGGGGTGACAGAGATAGGGAGAGGGTGTAGGGGTTGACAGAGATAGGGACGGGGTGTAGGGGCTGGAGGGGGTTACAGAGATAGGGTGGGGGTGTAGGGCGTGACAGAGATAGGGAGGGGGTGTAGCGGGTGACAGACAGGGAGGGTGTGATAGTAGGGGGTGGGGGAAGGGGTGAGAGGGAGGGAGGAGGGTGTGACAGGGATAGGGGAGGGTTAGCGGGTCTGCGTTACCTCCATGTTCTCGTCCCTCTGATTGACCAGCTCCTTGAGATGCTGCACCATGTTCCCGAACAGGAGGTGCAGCTCCTCCACTGAGCTGGACGCTAGGTCCCCGCACTGAACTGACACCAGGTTCTCTCGGTTCTGGGTAATCTGAAAGGCAATCGCACAGTGTGAGCCAGCTGCCACTCTGCCCGTCAGATCACTGCGGGCCCTCTACTGGGGCGGCTCCCTCACTCCCATCGCGTTTTTTATTTCAGAAGTATACTTTATTCATAAAATATTTTGACCATCTGTACAATTGGTCATGCCATACATCTGTAAACATCCCATTTCTTGGTGTTCAGAGACAGTCATCGTTCCTATGTACAGGTCTGTACCATTACATCTTTAGCTGAGGCGTCAGAGAAGCCCAAATGACTACATGGGTCCCCTGTTCTTCTTTAGAGGTGCAGATGTTACACGGTGGTCTTTCCCCACTGCGCCTTGGCGGCAGCTGCCCCAAGCTTCAGCGCGTCCCTCAACACGTAGTCCTGGACCTTGGAATGTGCCAGTCTGCAACACTCAGTCGGGGTCAGCTCCTTCAGCTGGAAGATCAACAGGTTTCGGACCACCCAGAGAGCGTCCTTCACCGAGTTGATGATCCTCCAGGCACAGTTGATGTTCGTCTCAGTGTGCGTCCCAGGGAACAGGCCGTAGAGCACGGAGTCCCGCATCACGGCGCTGTTTGGGACGAACCTCGACAAACACCACTGCATTCCTCTCCAGACTTCCTCTGCATAGGCACATTCCAGAAGGAGGGGTGTGACAGTCTCTTCCCCCCCGCAGCCGCTTCGAGGGCAGCGTGCGGTGCGGCTGACAGTCCGGGCGTGCATAAAGGATCTCACAGGTAGAGCCCTTCTCACCACCAGCCAAGCCATGTCTTGGTGCTTGTTGGACAGTTCTGGCGATGAGGCATTCTGCCAAATTGCTTTGACAGTCTGCTCAGGGAACCACTTAACAGGATCCACCCTCTCCTTTTCCCGAAGGGTCTCAAGGACGCTACGTGCTGCCCACTTCCTGATGGACTTGGGGTCAAAGGTGTTTTTCTTCATAAACTTCTCCACGAAGGACAGGTGGTACGGAACGGTCCAACTACTCGGAGCGTTCCGCGGCAGCGAGGCCAGGCCCATCCTTCGCAACACCAGGGACAGGTAGAACCTCGGTACGTAGTGACACTTGGTGTTTGCGTACCGGGGATCCACGTACAGCTTGATGCAGCCACGCACAAAGGTGGCCATCAGGGTGAGGGTGGCATTGGGTGTATTTTTTCCCCCGTTGCCCAGATCTTTGTACAGCGAGTCCCTTCGGACCCGGTCCATCTTTGAACTCCATATGAACTGGAAGATGGCCCGGGCGACTGCAGCGGCGCAGGTTCTGGGAATAGGCCAGACCTGTGCCACGTACAACAGCAATGACAGTGCCTTACACCTGATGACCAGGTTTTTTCCTGTGGTGGAGAGCGACCGTAGCCTCCATCTGCCCAGTTTCTGCCTCACTTTGCTGATACACTCCCCTCCAAGACTTGGCGCACGCCCCAGCCCCCCCGAACCAAATACCCAGCACCTTCAGGTGGTCGGTCCTGACGGTGAAGGGATCGAGGATTGGTCGGCCCAGTTCCTGAAGAGCATGGCCTCGCTCTTGCCTCGGTTTACCTTGGCCCCCGAGGCCTGTTCGAACTGGTCGCAAATGCACAGGAGTCTGTGCACGGACAGCGGATCTGAGCAGAAAGCGGCGACGTCATCCATGTACAGGGAGGCCTTGACCTGCAGGCCTCCGCTGCCAGGAATAGTCACCCCTCTCAGGCTCGCATCCTTCCTGATAGACTCGGCAAATGGCTCTACGCAGCACACGAACAAGGCAGGAGAGAGAGGGCAGCCCTGCCTGACTCCAGATCTGACTGGGAAGCTATCTGATTCCCACCCATTGATTGAGACTGCGCTGACGATGTTGGTGTAGAGCAGTCTGATCCAATTGCAGATTCCCTCCCCATTTTGGAGAGAACGTCTCTCATATCCCTGTGTGATATCCTGTCAAAGGCTTTCTCCTGGTCCAGGCTGATCAGGCAGGCGTCCAACCCTCTGTCCTGCACGTAGGCGATCGTATCCCTGAGGAGTGCGTGACTCTCAGCGATCTTCCTGCCCGACACAGCACAGGTTTGGTCACGATGGATCACCGACCCCAGAGCAGACCTGACCCAGTTGGCGATGACCTTTGACAGGAATTTGTAATCCGCATTCGACAGTGTGATCGGTCTCCAATTTCTGAGTTCCTCCCTCTCCCCCTTCCGCTTGGAGATGAGGGTGATGAGGCCTTTTCCTCACGGATTCACTCATGGCACCTGCCCGAAGCATACTGACGCACACCTCCAGCAGGTCCTGGCCGGTCAAGTCCCACAGAGCGGGGATAGAGCTCGACAAGTAGGCCGTCGCTTCCGGGAGTTTTTATTCTTTCCAAAGGGCTTGAGGGCCTTGGTCAGCTCAGTCCTGTCCTACAGACGCAGGGAGATGGTGGAGGATCGGTTATCTCAACTCCAGGGCCTGACTGCAGGAGCTCCCCCTCCAACAGAGTGGGGGTGGATTAGATTAGATTAGATTAGACTTAGTGTGGAAACAGGCCCTTCGGCCCAACAAGTCCACACCGACCCGCCGAAGCGCAACCCACCCATACCCCTACATTTACCCTTACCTAACACTACGGGCAATTTAGCATGGCCAATTCACCCTGACCCGCACATCTTTGGACTGTGGGAGGAAACCGGAGCACCTGGAGGAAACCCACGCAGACACGGGGAGAACGTGCAAACTCCACACAGTCAGTCGCCTGAGTCGGGAATTGAACCCGGGTCTCAGGCGCTGTGAGGCAGCAGTGCTAACCACTGTGCCACCGTGCCGCCCACTAATGGCGCCAATGACTCCATCAGGCCCAGCGCCATTCACGTCTCCTCAGGTCCTGAAGCAGCGCACGCTCTAACGCAACGGGATCCGGACCACACCCAGGTTCGGGTCAACGAGTGCTCGGTGATATCCACGCCACACCAATCTACCCCCTGCCCCTCGGCATTCGAATGGCGCTACCGTCACCGAATTCCCCGGCTACCAACATCCTCAGGGCTACCGTTGAACTAGCCCGGTGGCTACTAGAGCAGCTCAGAGGCTGGGAATCCTGCAGCGAGTAACTCTCCTCCACCACCCCCTCCCAAAACCTGTCCCACCATCTACAAGTCAGGAGGGTGAGGGAACACTCACCACTTGCCCCTGGATGGGGGGCAGCTCCAACAACTTGACACCATCCAAGGACAAAGCACTCGATTGGCACCACATCCCCCCTCCCCCCTCTCCCCCTCCCCCCCCCACTGACGCTCAGTAGCAGCAAAAAACCCACCCAAAAATCAATAGGGTAGGGGAATGGCACTGGGGGTCCTCTTCGGAGGGTCAGCGTGAGCGTGTTGGGCCGAATGGCCAGTTTCCCGCGCTGTGGGGATTCTATAATCCACAAGACAGCGCCTCCCAAAACCCCACGACCCCTTCCAACCAGGAGGGACGAGGGGCAGCAGATACACAGCCGGGAAAGACCACCCTCCCACCACCCACCCCCACACACAACCCGCAAATTCCCCTCCGAGCCCCTCAACCTCCCGACTCGGAGATCTACCGGCCGTCCCTTGGGGCGCGGCTGGGTCAGAATCCCGGGATCCCCTCCCTGAGGGCAGCGGGTGGGGCTCCCTACGCAGGCGGTGGGTTCAAGATGGCAGCCATTTTGGGGCGAGAGGGGGGGACGGGTGGGGGAAGTTGGAGACAGGGGAATGAGCATTGCCCCCCCCCCCCACTGAGTGAGCGATGTTTTCCGAGGAAGCGATTGAATTCTCACCTAGGAGCTTTGATCGATCTGGCCTCCAACAGAGTCTGAGGCCGGGAAGGTGGGGGAGGGGTTGCGGGTGGGGGGGGGGGGGGAGGGGTGTCCGTTCCCAAAGCGAGCCCCAGACCCCTCGCTGAGGGCAGCGACGTTCCGACCCGGAATCTCCTCACCTCCTGGATGTGTCTGGCCACTGACGTCTGTACGTCCAAGTCCAGCGTCTGGATGCGTCCGATGAACTCTTCCTTATCCTCACACTGCGGCCGAGGGGGTCAGGGAGGGGAGCGGGGAGGGACCAGAGCCAGGCTGTGAGTTACCCTTCGCTCCACTGAGGTATCTGCAACCCCCCCCACCCCCTCCCCTCCCCCGCCCCCACCCCCCTCTAAAACTCCCATCGGGGAGACCGGACGCTTCCTGTCTCTGGGAAGCCTGCACCCACCAATCCCACCTGGAGGAGGAACGCCTCGTCTTCCACCTTGGGACCCTGCAATCGCTCGGGATCAATGTGGATTTCACCAGCTTCCTCATCCCCCCATTCCCCCCATTCCCCCCTCCCTCCTCCCCAACATTATCCCAGTCTCCAACTCGGCACTGCCCTCCAGACCCATCCATCACTGCCCCCTCTGACCCATCACCTTCATCCACCTGTTGCATTCTCAGCTACCTTCTCCCCCCAAGCCCCAGCCCCTCCCATTTATCCCTCAACCCCCCACCCCCCCACACCCCCCCACACCCCCACAACTCTCATTCCTGACTGAAACGTTGCTTCTCCTGTTCCTCAAATACTGTCAAGGAGCAGGAGATGTGTGTGTGCACGTGCGCGTGTGTGTGTGTGTGTTGTGTGAGCGTGCGTGTGAGGCTGTGTGCACGTGCGCGTGTGTGACTGTGCAAGTGAGTGTGTGTGAGCGCGCATGTAAGTGTGTGTGTGTGCATGCGCAAGTGAATGTGTGTGTGTGCACGTGCATGTGACAGTGTGTGTGCACACGTGAGCGTGTGTGTGCATGTGCATGTGAGGGTGGGCGCATGTGTGTGCGCGCACGCATGTGTGAGAATGTGCACAAGCATGTGTGTGTGTGTGTGTGAGTGCGTGTGCACGAGCGTGTATGTGTGCGTGCGTGAGCATGTATGTGTGTGTGAGCGTGCGCGTGAGAGTGTGCATGCGTGAGCGTGTGTTTGTGAGTGCATGTTCATGCGCAAGCGTGTATATGTGTGCGAGCGTGTGTGAGTGCATGTGTGTGCATGAGAGTGTGCATGTGTGCGCGTATATGTGCGCGTGCGCAAACATATATGAGTGTCGTGCGCCCGTATGAGGCTGTGCGTGCGTGAGCCTGTATGTGTGTGTGAGCGCACGTGAGTGTGTGAGCGTGCGTGTGTGTGCATGCCCGCATGTGTGTGTGTGCGCGAGTGTGCGTGTGTGTGTGTGCGCGCGCAAGCTTGTATGTGTGTGAGAGTGTGCGTGTGAGTGTGCGTGCGCGCGTGTGAGAGTGTACCTGCATCCGTGTGAGAGTGTGCGTGCGTGAGCGTTTGTTTGTGAGTGCGTGCGCGTGTGAGTGTGCGTGCGAGGGGGAGGAGGGTGGGATTAGACTGGGTGAGATATTAAAAGGAGCGGACTGTGTATGAGTGCATGCAGTGGAGTGGTTGCGAGTGACTGTGAGGGGGAGGGAGTGAGGATTTGGTGTGGGTGAGGGGTTGGGTTGAGGGAGTGAGGCTGAGGATGATGGGGGGTGAGGTGTGAGGGAGTGAACATGACGGGGTTAAAGGGAGGGTGAGTGAATGTGAGTGAGGGAGGGTGAGGGCGAGGGTGAATGAGGGCGAGGGTGAGTGAGTGAGGGTGAGTGAGTGAGGGTGGGTGAGGTCGAGGGTGAGTGAGGGCGAGGGTGAGTGAGGATGAGTGAGTGAGGGTGAAGGTGACTGAGTGTGGGTGTGAGGTGAGTGAGGGGGATTGAGTGAGGGTGAGGGGAGTGAGTGAGAGTGAGTGAGGGTGAGTGAGTGAGGGTGAGTGAGTGACGGTGAGTGAGTGAGGGTGAGTGTGAGGGGAGTGGGGGTAAGTGAGGGTGAGAGGGTGAAGTGAATGAGGATGAGGGTGAGGGGCCTGAGGATGAGGGGAGTGAGGGTGAGTGAGGGTGAGGGTGAGTGTGGGTGTGGGTGAGTGTGGGTGTGGATGTGGGTGTGCGTGAGGGTGAGGTGAGTGAGATTGAGTGAGGGTGAGGGGAGTGTGGGTGAGGGTGAGTGTGGGTGAGGGTGAGTGTGAGTGTGGGTGAGGGTGAGGTGAGTGAGGTTGAGTGAGGGTGAGGTGAGTGAGGTTGAGTGAGGGTGAGGGGACTGAGGATAAGGGGGGTGAGGGGAGTGAGGGTGAGGGGAGTGAGAGTGAGTGAGGGTGAGGGGAGTGAGGGGAATGAGGGTGAGGGGAGTGAGGGTGAGGGGAGTGAAGGTGAGGGGAGTGAGGGTGAGGGGAGTGAGGGTGAGGGGAGTGAAGGTTGAGTGAGGGTGAGAGGGTGAGGGGAGTGAGGGTCAGGGTGAGTGTGAGGGTGAGGGGAGTGAGGGTGAGGTGAGTGAATGTGAGGGGAGTGATGGTGAGGGGAGTGAGGGTGGGCGTGAGTGAGGGTGAGGGGAGTGAGGGTGAGGGTGGGCTTGAGTGAGGGTGAGGGGAGTGAGGGTGAGGGGAGTGAGGGTGAGGGGAGTGATGGTGAGGGGAGTGAGGGTGAGGGGAGTGAGGGTGAGGGTGGGCGTGAGTGAGGGTGAGGGGAGTGAGGGTGAGGGTGGGCTTGAGTGAGGGTGAGGGGAGTGAGGGTGAGGGGAGTGAGAGTGAGTGAGGGTGAGGGGAGTGAGGGTGAGGGGAGTGAGGGTGAGGGGAGTGAGGGTGAGTGAGAATGAGGGGAGTGAGGGTGAGGGGAGTGAGGGTGAGGAGAGTGAGTGTGAGGGTGAGGGGAGTGAGGGTGAAGGGAGTGAGGGTAAGGGGATGAGGGTGAGGGGAGTGAAGGGTGAGTGAGGTTGAGGGGAGTGAGGGTGAGGGAGTGAGGATGAGGGGGGTGAGGGTGAGGGGAGTGAGGGTGAGGGGATGAGAGTGAGGGTGAGGGGATGAGGGTGAGGGTGAGGGGAATGAAGGGTGAGTAAGGGTGAGGGTGAGTGTTAGTGAGGGGAGCGAGGGTGAGGGGAGTGAGCGTGAGGGGGGTGAGCGTGAGGGGAATGATAGTGAGGGGAGTGAGGGTGAGGTGAGTGAGGTGACTGAGGGTGAGGTGAGTGAGGATGAGTGAGGGTGAGGGGAGTGAGGGAGGTGAGGGTGAGTGTGGGTGAGGGTGAGTGTGGGTGTGGATGAGGGTGAGGTGAGTGAGGTTGAGTGAGGGTGAGGGGAGTGAGGATGAGGGGGGTGAGGGGAGTGAGGGTGAGGGGAGTGAGAGTGAGTGAATATGAGGGGAGTGAGGGTGAGGGGAATGAGGGTGAGGGGAGTGTGGGTGAGGGGAGTGTGGGTGAGGGGAGTGAGGGTGAGGTGAGTGAGGGTGAGGGGGTGAGGGTGATGGGAGTGAAGGTTGAGTGAGGATGAGGTGGGTGAGGGTGAGGGGAGTGAGGGTGAGTGTGAGGGTGAGGGGAGTGAGGGTGAGGGGAGTGAGGGTGAGTGTGAGGGTGAGGGGAGTGAGGGTGAGGGGAGTGAGGGTGGGCGTGAGTGAGGATGAGGGTGGGCTTGAGTGAGGGTGAGGTGAGTGAGGGTGAGTGAGAGTGAGGGGAGTGAGGGTGATGGGAGTGAGGGTGATGGGAGTGAGGGTGAGTGAGAGTGAGGGTGAGTGAGGGTGAGTGGAGTGAGGGTGAGTGGAGTGAGGGGGAGTGAGGGTGAGGGGAGTGAGGGTGGGGGAGTGAGTGTGAGGGTGAGAGGAGTGAGGGTAAGGGGATGAGGGTGAGGGTGAGGGGAGTGAAGGGTGAATGAGGGTGAGGGTAGTGAGGGTGAGGGGAGTGAGGGTGAGGGGAGTGAGGGTGAGTTAGGGTGAGGGGAGTGAGGGTGAGGGGAGTGAGGGTGAGGGAGGGTGATGAGGGTGAGGGTGAGTGAGGGTGAGGGGAGTGAGGGTGAGGGGAGTGAGGGTGAGTTAGGGTGAGGGGAGTGAGGGTGAGGGGAGTGAGGGTGAGGGAGGGTGATGAGGGTGAGGGTGAGTGAGGGTGAGGGGAGTGAGGGTGAGGGGAGTGAGGGTGTGAGTGAGTGTGAGGGTGAGTGAGTGTGAGGATGAGGGTGAGGGGAATGAGGGTGAGGGTGAGTGAGTGTGAGGGTGGTGAGGGTGAGTGAGGGTGGGGGGGTGAGTGAGGGTGAGGATGAGGGGAGTGAGTGTGAGTGAGGGTGAGTGAGTGTGAGGGTGAGTGAGTGTGAGGGTGAGGTTGAGTGAGGTGAGGGGGGGTGAGGGTGAAGATGAGTGAGTGTGAGTGAGGGTGAGGGTGAGGGGAGTGAGTGTGAGTGAGGGTGAGTGAGGGAGAGGGTGCGTGAGGGTGAGGGTGAGGGGGTGTGAGGGTGAGGTGAGGGAGGGTGAGGGTGAGTGAGGGTGAGGGGAGTGAGGGTGAGGGGAGTGAGGGTGTGAGTGAGTGTGAGGGTGAGTGAGTGTGAGGATGAGGGTGAGGGGAATGAGGGTGAGGGTGAGTGAGTGTGAGGGTGGTGAGGGTGAGTGAGGGTGGGGGGGTGAGTGAGGGTGAGGATGAGGGGAGTGAGTGTGAGTGAGGGTGAGTGAGTGTGAGGGTGAGTGAGTGTGAGGGTGAGGTTGAGTGAGGTGAGGGGGGGTGAGGGTGAAGATGAGTGAGTGTGAGTGAGGGTGAGGGTGAGGGGAGTGAGTGTGAGTGAGGGTGAGTGAGGGAGAGGGTGCGTGAGGGTGAGGGTGAGGGGGTGTGAGGGTGAGGTGAGGGAGGGTGAGTGAGGGTGAGTGAGGGGGTGAGGGGAGTGAGGGTGACGGTGAGTGAGGGTGAGGGGAGTGAGGGTGAGGGGAGTGAGGGTGAGGGTGTGTGAGGGTGAGTGAGTGTGAGGGTGAGTGAGGGTGAGAATGAGGGTGAGGGGAATGAGGGTGAGGGGAATGAGGGTGAGGGTGAGTGAGTGTGAGGGGGTGAGGGTGAGTGAGGATGAGGGGGGTGAGTGAGGGTGAGGATGAGGGGGTGAGTGAGGGTGAGGATGAGGGGAGTGAGTGTGAGTGAGGGTGAGTGACTGTGAGGGTGAGTGAGTGTGAGGGTGAGGTTGAGTGAGGGTGAGGGGGTGAGGGTGAAGATGAGTGAGTGTGTGAGTGAGGGTGAGGGGAGTGAGTGTGAGTGAGGGTGAGTGAGGGAGAGGGTGTGTGAGGGTGAGGGTGAGGATGTGTGAGGGTGAGGGGGAGTGAGGGTGAGGTGAGTGAGGGTGAGGGAGGGTGAGTGAGGGTGAGGGTGAGTGAGGGGGTGAGGCGAGTGAGGGGGTGAGGGTGAGTGAGGGGGTGAGGGGAGTGAGGGGAGTGAGGGTGAGGGTGTGTGAGGGTGAGTGAGGGTGAGGGTGTGTGAGGGTGAGGCGACTGAGGCGGTGAGGGGAGGGAGTGAGGATGAGGGGAGTGAGTGTGAGGGTAGTGAGTGTGAGGGTGAGGGGAGTGAGGGTGTGGGTGAGTGAGGGTGAAGGGAGTGAGGGTGAAGGGAGTGAGGGTGAGTGAGGGTGAGGGGAGTGAGGGTGAGGGGAGTGAGGGTGAGTGATAGTGAGGGGAGTGAGAGTGAGGGGAGTGAGGGTGAATGGGAGGGGTGTGAGGGTGAGGGGAGTGAGTGTGAGTGTGAGGGGAGTGAGTGTGAGGGGAGTGAGTGTGAGGGGAGTGAGGGTGAGTGAGGGTGAGGGGGAGTGAGGGTGAGGGGGAGTGAGGGTGAGGGGAGTGAGGGTGAGGGGGAGTGAGGGTGAGGGGAGTGAGGGTGAAGGAAGTGAGGGTGAGTGAGGGTGAGGGGAGTGAGGGTGAGTGATAGTGAGGGGAGTGTGGGAGAGGGGAGTAAGGGGAGTGAGGGTGAGGGGAGTGAGGGTGAATGGGAGGGGTGTGAGGGTGAGGGGAGTGAGTGTGAGGGTGAGGGGAGTGAGGGTGAGGGGAGTGAGTGTGAGGGTGAGGGGAGTGAGGGTGAGGGGAGTGAGGGTGAGGGGAGTGAGGGTGAGTGAGGGTGAGAGGAGTGAGGGTGAGGGGGTGAGGGGAGTGAGGGTGAGGGGAGTGAGGGTGAGGGGAGTGAGGGTGAGGGGAGTGAGGGTGAGTGAGGGTGAGGGGGGTGAGGGGAGTGAGGGTGAGGGGAGTGAGGGTGAGGGGGGTGAGGGGAGTGAGGGTGAGTGAGGGTGAGGGGAGTGAGGGTGAGGTGAGTGAGTGTGAGGGGAGTGAGGGGAGTGAGGGTGAGGGTGAGGGGAGTGAGGGTGAGTGAGGGTGAGGGGAGTGAGGGTGAGGGGAGTGAGGGTGAGTGAGGGTGAGGGTGAGTGAGGGTGAGGGGGAGTGAGGGTGAGGGGAGTGAGGGGAGTGAGGGTGAGTGAGGGTGAGGGGGAGTGAGGGTGAGGGGAGTGAGGGTGAGTGAGGGTGAGAGGAGTGAGGGTGAGGGGGTGAGGGGAGTGAGGGTGAGGGGAGTGAGGGTGAGGGGAGTGAGGGTGAGGGGAGTGAGGGTGAGTGAGGGTGAGGGGGGTGAGGGGAGTGAGGGTGAGGGGAGTGAGGGTGAGGGGGGTGAGGGGAGTGAGGGTGAGTGAGGGTGAGGGGAGTGAGGGTGAGGTGAGTGAGTGTGAGGGGAGTGAGGGGAGTGAGGGTGAGGGTGAGGGGAGTGAGGGTGAGTGAGGGTGAGGGGAGTGAGGGTGAGGGGAGTGAGGGTGAGTGAGGGTGAGGGTGAGTGAGGGTGAGGGGGAGTGAGGGTGAGGGGAGTGAGGGGAGTGAGGGTGAGTGAGGGTGGTCCCTACCTGAACTGCACAGCCGAGGAGTAATAGCAGCATTTTCTCCAGCTCCTGCAGCGCAGCGTCTGTAACAGAGAGAGTCCCGTCACCAGGGGGGGGTCACTGGGGGGGGGGGGGGGTCACCATGGGGGGGGGGGTCACTGGGGGGGGGGTCACTGGGGGGGGGTCACCATGGGGGGGGTCACTGGGGGGGGGGGGGGGAGAGGGAGGGGGAGACAGAGAGAGAGAGAAATAGACAGAGAAAGTGAGAGTGAGGGACAAAGAGAGGGAGTGAGAGACAGAGAGAGAGAGAGAGAGATGGAGAAGGGTGGAGAGGAAGGAAGGGGGTAGAGAGAGGGGGAAGAGAGGGGGACGGGGAGACAGAGAGGAGGGGGCTGGGGGGAGAGAGGGGGAGAGAGGGGGAGAGAGGGGGACGGGGAGACAGAGAGGAGGGGGCTGGGGGGAGAGAGAGGGAGAGAGGGGTGGGGAGCCCGGTTGAGTCACTTACCGCTCAGGGGGTCCCGGCCCAGTAGCTGTACATTGGGGAGGTCCATCAGGATGAGCTGCTGTAGGTCCTCCTGCTCAGGATTGAGGGTGGGAGGGGGGAGAGAGAGAGAGAGAGGCGTTGGGGGGTGTTAGACCGAGGGAACAGGGCGGGGTGGGGAGGTGGGGCAAGGAGAAGGTGGGGTCACTGCCTGGGGAGGGGTAGAGCCCTGAGGAACCTGCCCATTCTCCCCTCCAGGTGACGCCTGCTGCAGTCAAATAGCCCAGGAAGTGACAGAGACCCCCCCAGGGGCTGGAGAGGGCAGCTTGATGGGGTTTCTGGGGGAATGGGCTAGAAGGGAAGTGAATGGCCTATTCTAGGCTGCGGTTTCTTCGAAGCTGGGAGTTCAGGGGGGTGAGAAGTTGAAGAATTTGGCAGGAACACAGTGGGTTTCCGCTGTACAGACCTTAAAATAAACCGACAGCATTAGTCACAGGGGTTAGACTGGGGGGGATGGACCGAGTGACCGAGTCTGTGCGTGTCTCTGTGTGTCTCTGTATGTCTGTCTGTGCGTGTGTGTGTCTGTGTCTGTGCGTGTGTGTGTGAGTCTGTCTGTGTGTGTGTTGTGAGTCTGTCTGTGCGTGGGTGTGTATGTTTTTGTGTGTGTGAGTTTGTGTGTCTGTCTGTCTGTGCGTGTATCTGTGTCTGCATGTGTGTGTGTGTTTGCCTGTCTGTATGTGTGTATCTGTGTTTGTGTCTGTCTGCATGTCTATGTGTGTGTGTCTGCGTGTGTCTCTGTGCGTGTGCATGTGTGAGTGTGTGTCTGCCTGTCTGTGTGTGTGTATGTGTGTGTGTCTCTGTGGTCTGTGTGTCTGTCTGTCGGTCTGTGTGTTTGTGTCTGCGTGTGTCTCTGTGCATGTATGTGGTGTGTGTGTGTCTGTGTGTGTGTGTCTGCGTGTGTCTCTGTGCGTTTACGTGTGTGTGTTTGTGTGTGTGTGTCGGTGTGTGTGTGAGTGTCGGTGTGTGTGTGTGTGTGTGTGTCTGCGTGTGTGTGTGTTGGTGTGTGTGAGTGTCTGTGTGTGTGTGTGTGTGCGTGCACGGGGGTTGGGATGGGGGGAGGGGTGATCACAGTCAGGAAGACGAACACAGATCTCACATGGTCAGGCTGCAGGAAGAACGACACGAAGCTGTGACACGACTCTTTCCAAATAACCCACAGGAGCTCGGTCTAACCCTGGCCCTCCCTCTGCTCGGCTCCGCAAACACTGAGTGTGCCTTCCCTCACAGCTCAGAGTGACTCCACTGCACCCACGCTCTGCACCCACGCTCTGCACCCACGCTCTGCACCCACGCACTGCACCCACACACTGCACCCACGCACTGCACCCACACACTGCACCCACACACTGCACCCACTCTCTGCACCCACGCTCTGCACCCACGCTCTGCACCCACGCTCTGCACCCACACACTGCACCCACGCACTGCACCCACGCTCTGCACCCACGCACTGCACCCACGCTCTGCACACATGCACTGCACCCACGCTCTGCACCCACGCTCTGCACCCACGCACTGCACCCACGCACTGCACCCAGGCACTGCACCCACGCTCTGCACCCACACACTGCACCCACGCTCTGCACCCACGCACTGCACCCACGCTCTGCACCCACGCACTGCACCCACGCTCTGCACCCAGGCTCTGCACCCACACACTGCACCCAGGCACTGCACCCACGCTCTGCACCCACGCTCTGCACCCACGCTCTGCACCCAGGCTCTGCACCCACGCACTGCACCCACGCACTGCACCCACGCTCTGCACACATGCACTGCACCCACGCTCTGCACCCACGCTCTGCACCCAGGCACTGCACCCACGCACTGCACCCACGCACTGCACCCACGCTCTGCACCCAGGCACTGCACCCAGGCACTGCACCCACGCACTGCACCCACGCACTGCACCCACACTCTGCTCTGCACCCACACTCTGCTCTGCACCCACACTCTGCACCCACGCACTGCACCCACGCTCTGCACCCACCCACTGCACCCACCCACTGCACCCAAGCACTGCACCCACACTCTGCTCTGCACCCACACTCTGCTCTGCACCCACGCACTGTACCCACGCACTGCACCCACGCACTGCACCCACGCTCTGCACCCACGCTCTGCACCCACGCTCTGCACCCAGGCACTGCACCCAGGCACTGCACCCATACCTCGCCGACGGTTGCACGGCGTTCATACCCACTCACGGCTCCTCGGATACTGAAACAGTCCGTGTTCCAATACCCAGGCTCGGTCTGACGAGGGACACGGATGACCATCACCGATCAGAGACAATCTACCCCCTGCCCCCTTGACATTCAACGGTGTCACCATCACCGAATCCCCCCCACTATCAACACCCTGGGGGTAACTGTTGACCGGAATCTCATCTGGACTCACCCCAGCGGCTCCAAGAGCAGCTCAGAGGCTGGGAATCCCACAGCGAGTAACTCCCCTCCTGACTCGCCCCACTGTGCCACCGTCTACAAGGCAGGAGGGTGAGGGAACACTCCCCACTTGCCCCTGGATGGGGGGGCAGCTCCGACAACACTCGAGAAGCTCGACACCGTCCAGGGACCAAAGTAGCCCCCGCTCGATGGGAACCACATCCCGCCTCCCTCCCCCCCCACCGATGCTCAGGGTGAACCAGCTACAAGACACACTGCAGCAACTCACCAAAGACCCTCAGGCAGCACCTTCCAAACCCATGGCCACTTCCATCTGGAAGGACGAGGGGCAGCAGATACAGGGGAACACCGCCCCCCCCCTGCAAGTTCCCCACTCCCCCACCCCGACTGGGAAACCTATCGACCCCTGGGTCAGAATTCTGGGATCCCCTCCCTCAGGGGCTGACCCACAGCACACGGACTGCAGCGATTCAAGATGACCACTCACCCTCCCCCCACCCCCCCACCTTCTCAAGGGGGGGCAACTAGGGGTTGGGAAAGCCGTGACAGAAGGAAAGTGGGATATTTCACCCGATGGTTGCCCGCAGGAGAATTATCGCAGGGCATTTGGCCCAATGAGGTCAGTGAGATGCCACCGGGCAGCATAGACTCTGTCGAACAGAGGCTGTTTACAAAGACTGTCTTCGAAGGAGTGAGAGGGAGAGGGACAGAGTGGCACAGGTTTCCGGAGGGAATTCTCCAGCTCAGGGCCCTGGGGAGGAGGAACGCTGCTTGAGGTGGAGTTCTGGGAAACAGAGGAGGGGATACTGGGATTGGAGGGGGTGACAGAGAGAGGGAGGGGGTGTAGGGGCTGGAGGGGGTGACAGAGAGAGGGAGGGGGGTGTAGGGGCTGGAGGGGGTTACAGAGATAGGGAGGGGGTGTAGGGGCTGGAGGGGGTGACAGAGATAGGGAGGGGGTGTAGGGGCTGGAGGGGGTGACAGAGATAGGGAGGGGGTGTAGGGGCTGACAGAGATAGGGAGGGGGTGTAGGGGCTGGAGGGGGTGACAGAGATAGGGAGGGGGGTGTAGGGGCTGACAGAGATAGGGAGGGGGTGTAGGGGCTGGAGGGGGTGACAGAGATAGGGAGGGGGGTGTAGGGGCTGACAGAGATAGGGAGGGGGTGTAGGGGCTGGAGGGGGTGACAGAGATAGGGAGGGGGGTGTAGGGGCTGACAGAGATAGGGAGGGGGTGTAGGGGGTGGAGGGGGTTACAGAGATGGGGGGGTGTAGGGGCCGGAGGGGGTGACAGAGATAGGGAGGGGGGTGTAGGGGCTGACAGAGATAGGGAGGGGGTGTAGGGGCTGGAGGGGGTGACAGAGATAGGGAGGGGGGTGTAGGGGCTGACAGAGATAGGGAGGGGGTGTAGGGGGTGGAGGGGGTTACAGAGATGGGGGGGTGTAGGGGCCGGAGGGGGTGACAGAGATAGGGAGGGGATGTAGGGGCTGGAGGGGGTGACAGAGATAGGGAGGGGGTGTAGGGGCTGGAGGGGGTGACAGAGATAGGGAGGGGATGTAGGGGCTGGAGGGGGTGACAGAGATAGGGAGGGGGTGTAGGGGCTGGAGGGGGTGACAGAGATAGGGAGGGGGTGTAGGGGCTGGAGGGGGTGACAGAGATAGGGAGGGGGTGTAGGGGCTGGAGGGGGTGACAGAGTTAGGAAGAGTGTAGGGGCCGGAGGGGGGTTACAGAGATAGGGGGGGGGTGTAGGGGCGACAGAGATTGAAGCCTCGTTGTTGGGATTGTAATTTGGGAGAAACCTTTGAGGGAGAAGTGGATGACGGGACCCCGTGGGGATAGTGAGCTTTCAAGATGGCTGCCTAGCTAGGTCTCAGGCCTCAGGCTGTCTCCTGGGTCTTACCTGGTAGAAGGATTTGATTTGTTGGACCAGGATGGTGAGGTTCTGCACCCGGACCACCTCATCGTTGCCAGCGTTGTGGTAGATACGTTGAGTCTGGGGGTTTGTGTCTCTGAAATACAGAAAGGGCCCATCGAGGGGACCAATGGGGGTTAATCTCCATCGCTGAGCTGCCATTGGCTGCCTTGGGGAATCAGGGCCCGTCTCTCTCACCCCACCCTCCCTCCCACGACCCTGCTCCACAAACAGTGTTCCCAACCCCTCCGTCGCCACCCTCCCACGTCCTGGGAGACATATCCCCGCTACACCATGCCTCACCTCCATCGCCCCCACACACAAAGACCCCATCCCCTCAGCATGGGACACGGTGACATGGTGGATGCAGGAGCTGCTGCGCTACCCCACGCAGTTGAATAGCCTCAAACAGGGAGAGATGGAGAGAGAGAGAGAGGGGGGGTGAGGGAGGGAGAGTGGGATGAAGGAGAGAGATGGGGGAGAGAGAGAGAAACGGAGAGAGATGAGGGAGGGAACGAGAAAGAGAAATAGAGGGAGAGAGAAGTTAGCAGAGGTAAAGAGAGAGAGAAAAAGAGGGAGGGAGAGAGAATGTGTGAGGGAGAGAGAGAATGTGTGAGAGGAGGAGAATATGTGACACTGCGAGAGAGAGAGAGAAGGAGAAGGGCAGTGTGAGAGAGGGAGAGAGAGAATGTGTGACAAAGAGAGACACTTTGAGAGAGTGAGGGAGAGGGATGAGGGAGAGAGAAGGGGTAATGAGTGAGAGGGATGAGAGATGAGGGTTAAGGGGGAGCCGGCCTGGCCAGGCCTCTGTGCAATACCCGGCCTCGTTCCCACGGTTACCTACATCTGCCTCATGACTCTGTTGAGGAAGACACCATCGACCAGCTTGAGGTAGTCGGCCTGGCAGTCCGTCCGGCCCAGCGCTTTCACCTCCATGTACTGTCCATCGTCACCATCGAGGGAAGCTTCAAATGTCCTCACCTGAGGGAGAGAGGGAGAGTCACAACAGGCCGCACACTGAGAGGGAGAGGGAGGGAGAGTCACAACAGGCCGCACACTGAGAGGGTGGGAGGGAGAGTCACAACAGGCCAAACACTGAGAGAGAGAGGGAGGGGGAGTATCAACAGGCCGCACACTGAGAGGGAGGGGGAGTCACAACAGGCCAAACACTGAGAGGGAGAGGGAGGGAGAGTCACAACAGGCCGCACACTGAGAGAGAGAGGGAGGGGGAGTCACAACAGGCCGCACACTGAGAGGGAGAGAGAGTCAGAACAGGCCGCACACTGAGAGGGAGAGGGAAGGAGAGGCACAACAGGTCGCGCACTGAGGGAGAGGGAGGGAGAGTCACAACAGGCCGCACACTGAGAGGGTGGGAGGGAGAGTCTCAACAGGCCGCACACTGAGAGGGAGAGGGAGAGGGAGGGAGAGTCACAACAGGCCGCACACTGAGAGAGAGGGAGGGAGGGGGAGTCACAACAGGCCGCACACTGAGAGGGAGAGAGAGTCAGAACAGGCCGCACACTGAGAGGGAGAGGGAGGGAGAGTCACAACAGGTCGCGCACTGAGAGGGTGGGAGGGAGAGTCTCAACAGGCCGAACACTGAGAGGGAGAGGGAGGGAGAGTCTCAACAGGCCGCACACTGAGAGGGAGAGGGAGGGAGAGTCACAACAGGCCGCACACTGAGAGAGAGAGAGGGAGGGAGGGGGAGTCACAACAGGCCGCACACTGAGAGGGAGAGGGAGGGAGAGTCACAACAGGTCGCGCACTGAGAGGGAGAGGGAGGGAGAGTCACAACAGGCCGCACACTGAGAGGGAGAGGGAGGGAGAGTCACAACAGGCCGCACACTGAGAGGGAG
This sequence comes from Hemiscyllium ocellatum, assembly GCF_020745735.1. Taxonomy (NCBI): domain Eukaryota; kingdom Metazoa; phylum Chordata; class Chondrichthyes; order Orectolobiformes; family Hemiscylliidae; genus Hemiscyllium; species Hemiscyllium ocellatum. The sequence goes on along the minus strand of NW_026869297.1, from coordinate 115,326 downwards.
AGAGAGTCACAACAGGCCGCACACTGAGAGGGAGAGAGAGTCACAACAGGCCGCACACTGAGAGGGAGAGGGAGGGAGAGTCACAACAGGTCGCGCACTGAGAGGGAGAGGGAGGAAGAGTCACAACAGGCCACACACTGAGAGGGAGGGTGGGAGGGAGAGTCACAACAGGCCGCACACTGAGAGGGAGGGAGGGAGGGAGAGTCACAACAGGCCGCACACTGAGACGGAGGGAGGGAGGGAGAGTCACAACAGGCCGCACACTGAGAGGGAGAGGGAGGGAGAGTCACAACAGGCCGCACACAGAGAGAGAGAGGGAGGGGGAGTCACAACAGGCCGCACACTGAGAGGGAGAGAGAGTCACAACAGGTCGCGCACTGAGAGGGAGAGGGAGGGAGAGTCACAACAGGTCGCGCACTGAGAGGGAGAGGGAGGGAGAGTCACAACAGGCCACACACTGAGAGGGAGGGTGGGAGGGAGAGTCACAACAGGCCGCACACTGAGAGGGAGGGTGGGAGAGTCACAACAGGCCGCACACTGAGAGGGAGAGGGAGGGAGAGTCACAACAGGCCGCACACTGAGAGGGAGAGGGAGGGAGAGTCACAACAGGCCGCACACTGAGAGAGAGAGGGAGGGGGAGTCACAACAGGCCGCACACTGAGAGGGAGAGGGAGGGAGAGTCACAACAGGTCGCGCACTGAGAGGGAGAGGGAGGGAGAGTCACAACAGGCCACACACTGAGAGGGAGGGAGGGAGGGAGAGTCACAACAGGCCGCACACTGAGAGGGAGAGGGAGGGAGAGTCACAACAGGCCGCACACTGAGAGGGAGGGCGGGAGGGAGAGTCACAACAGGCCGCACACTGAGAGGGAGGGAGAGTCACAAAGGGCGCACAATGTGAGGGAGGGAGAGTCACAACAGGCCGCACACTGAGAGGGTGGGAGAGTCACAACAGGCCGCACACTGAGAGGGAGGGAGAGTCACAACAGGTCACACACTGTGAGGGAGGGAGAGTCACAACAGGCCGCACACTGAGAGGGTGGGAGAGTCACAACAGGCCGCACACTGAGAGGGAGGGAGAGTCACAAAGGGCGCACACTGTGAGGGAGGGAGAGTCACAACAGGCCGCACACTGAGAGGGAGGGAGAGTCACAACAGGTCACACACTGTGAGGGAGGGAGAGTCACAACAGGCCGCACACTGAGAGGGAGGGAGAGTCACAACAGGCCACACACTGAGAGGGAGGGTGGGAGGGAGAGTCACAACAGGCCGCACACTGAGAGGGAGAGGGAGGGAGAGTCACAACAGGCCGCACACTGAGAGGGAGGGAGGGAGAGTCACAACAGGTCAGACACTGAGAGGGAGAGGGAGAGTTACATCAGGCCGCACACTGAGAGGGAGGGTGGGAGGGAGAGTCACAACAGGCCGCACACTGAGAGGGAGAGGGAGGGAGAGTTACAACAGGCCGCACACTGAGAGGGTGGGAGGGAGAGACACAACAGGTCAGACACTCAGAGGGAGAGGGAGAGACACAACAGCCCGCACACTGAGAGGGAGAGGGAGGGAGAGATACAACAGGCCGCACACTGAGAGGGAGGGAGAGATACAACAGGCCGCACACTGAGAGGGAGAGGGAGGGAGAGATACAACAGGCCACAGACGGAGAGGGAGGGAGAGATACAACAGGCCGCACACTGAGAGGGAGGGACAGATACAACAGGCCGCACACTGAGAGGGAGAGGGAGGGAGAGACACAACAGGCCGCACACTGAGAGGGAGGGACAGATACAACAGGCCGCACACTGAGAGGGAGAGGGAGGGAGAGATACAACAGGCCGCACACTGAGAGGGAGGGACAGATACAACAGGCCGCACACTGAGAGGGAGAGGGAGAGAGAGTCACAACAGGCCGCACACTGAGAGGGAGAGTGAACAACAGACAGCACACTGAGAGGGAGTCCACACTGACCTTCAGTGTAGTAACCCACCCATACCCATTTCCCTCCCAAGTTATTTGACATCCACCCCAGACTAATCCAATCTACCCTAACCTGCACATCCCTGGGCACTATGGGACAATTTAGCACGGCCAATCCACCCTAACCTGCACATCCCTGGGCACTATGGGACAATTTAGCACGGCCAATCCACCCTAATCTGCACATCCCTGGATAGTGGGAGGAAACCGGAGCACCCGGAGGAAATCCACACAGACGCGGGGAGAACCTGCAAACACCACACAGACAGTCGCCCAAGCCTGGGATCGAACCTGGGTCCTTGGTGTTGTGCTAACACAGTGAGCCACTGTGCCATCCCACAGCTCAAGGGAGACAGCTTGAGGTCTATCCAGACCGTCTCCACAGCTGAATCACACCCCCCACCATCGCCCCCCCCAACCCCCAGGTATCTCCTGCGTACTCCCAGTCCAGTATCGTCACTGCCCTCCGATAGTTAAACAGCTAAAGGCCCTGGTGTTAACCCCAACACCCCCCTCTCCAACCGCCCCTCACACTGCCCAGTGTCAGGCACCATGTTCTCCCTTGGGTGTGTCTGGGGCAAACAGCCCACCCCAGGGGCAAATATCTGATCCCCCGACCAACTAGGGACAGGAGCAGGGAAAGGCCTCTCCAGGGGAATCGGGGCCACTGCTCCTTCTGGGATCTTCCTGTGCAGAGATTGGCACCCAGGAGGAAGGGAGATCTCCCAGAAAGGCCTCATCGCAGACACACGCACAGGGAGAGAGGCCGAACAGGATGTTTGGGGCCTCCAACCTCCCATGTCACTCGGCTCACCACGTCATCCGCCTCCACGGATTCCAATGCTGTTTCCCTTCCAGAACCTTCTCCGCCCCGTGGTTACACTACCCACAAACCACGCGACAGGCCCAACCGGCCAAACCACCGCTCGGTGACCCCACCCCCTCAGGCCCTTCCTGATCAGAGGGTCAGTGCTGAGGGAGTGCCGCACTGTCGGAGGGTCAGTGCTGAGGGAGTGGGCACTGTCGGAGGGTCAGTGCTGAGGGAGTGCCGCACTGTCGGAGGGTCAGTGCTGAGGGAGTGCCGCACTGTCGCAGGGTCAGTGCTGAGGGAGTGCCGCACTGTCGGAGGGTCAGTGCTGAGGGAGTGCCGCACTGTCGGAGGGTCAGTGCTGAGGGAGTGCCGCACTGTCGCAGGGTCAGTGCTGAGGGAGTGCCGCACTGTCGGAGGGTCAGTGCTGAGGGAGTGGGCACTGTCGGAGGGTCAGTGCTGAGGGAGCGCCGCACTGTCGGAGGGTCAGTGCTGAGGGAGTGGGCACTGTCGGAGGGTCACTGCTGAGGGAGTAGGCACTGTCAGAGGGTCAGTGCTGAGGGAGTGGGCACTGTCGGAGGGTCAGTGCTGAGGGAGTGGGCACTGTCGGAGGGTCAGTGCTGAGGGAGTGCCGCACTGTCGGAGGGTCAGTGCTGAGGGAGTGGGCACTGTCGGAGGGTCAGTGCTGAGGGAGTGGGCACTGTCGGAGGGTCAGTGCTGAGGGAGTGGGCACTGTCGGAGGGTCAGTGCTGAGGGAGTGGGCACTGTCGGAAGGTCAGCGCTGAGGGAGATTTCTACACAGCCCTATTGAAGGAAGAGCAGGAGGTAGTCCTCCCGAGGGTCTTGGGGCCAGTACCTCACCCTAACCCATCGCTGATTACCTCAACAACGTCCTGTTCTGTTTTGGGCTCTTGCTGCCTGGAATTCCACTGCCATTGTAACTCAGTTGTTACAGGACTGACAAATCTCCACTAACAGTGAGAGAATTGAACCCATCAATCTCTTCTAGGAGCATGGAAGCAAGGGTCAGCAGCGTACAAAGGAAGATTCCAAAACACCCAGGGTTATTGTCTGGTCATTCCAACAGCCCCATGTTCAACTCCAATGGATCACAGCTATTTAGGCCCATCCAACAGCAGCTCATCATCTTCAGGACAGAGAGAAGGGAGGGGGGTTAGAGAGAGAGGGAGGGGAAAGATAAAGGTCGAGGTAGAGATGGTGAGGTAGGGATTGAGGGAGCAAGCTGGGGAGAGAGAGTGTTCAAGAGAGAGAACCAGAGAGACAAGGAACGGTGAGGGGGAGAGAAGGGAGACAGATGCGGGTGGAGATAGTGAGGGAGACAGACAGGAATTGAGTGTGAGACAGATCAATACCAAGTGAGACTGAGACAGAGAGAGAGAGAGAGAGAGAGGCAGAGACAGGACTGAGACAGAGAGAGAGAGAGAGAGAGAGGCAGAGACAGGACTGAGACAGAGAGAGAGAGAGGCAGAGACAGGACTGAGACAGAGAGAGAGAGAGGCAGAGACAGGACTGAGACAGAGAGAGAGAGAGGCAGAGACAGGACTGAGACAGAGAGAGAGAGAGAGAGGCAGAGACAGGACTGAGACAGAGAGAGAGAGAGGCAGAGACAGGACTGAGACAGAGAGAGAGAGAGAGAGGCAGAGACAGGACTGAGACAGAGAGAGAGAGAGAGAGGCAGAGACAGGACTGAGACAGAGAGAGAGAGAGAGAGAGAGGCAGAGACAGGACTGAGACAGAGAGAGAGAGAGGCAGAGACAGGACTGAGACAGAGAGAGAGAGAGGCAGAGACAGGACTGAGACAGAGAGAGAGAGAGGCAGAGACAGGACTGAGACAGAGAGAGAGAGAGAGAGGCAGAGACAGGACTGAGACAGAGAGAGAGAGAGGCAGAGACAGGACTGAGACAGAGAGAGAGAGAGGCAGAGACAGGACTGAGACAGAGAGAGAGAGAGGCAGAGACAGGACTGAGACAGAGAGAGAGAGAGGCAGAGACAGGACTGAGACAGAGAGAGAGAGAGAGAGGCAGAGACAGGACTGAGACAGAGAGAGAGAGAGGCAGAGACAGGACTGAGACAGAGAGAGAGAGAGGAGACAAACAGAGACAGGGTCTGACAGAGACACAGCCATACTGAGAGAGACTGAGCTACAGAAAGATTGAGACTGAGTCGCAGGGACAGCCTGAGACAGAGAGATCGAGACAAAGGCAGAGACACAGGGAGAGACTGGGACATGCTGAAACAGAGACTGAGACAGAGAGATTTGGAGATGCTGATGTTGGACTGGGGACAGTCCAACAGGTTTAATTGGAAGCACTAGCTTTCGGAGCGACGCTCCTTCATCAGGTGTCAGATTGTAAGACACAGAATTTATAGCAAACGTTTACAGTGTGATGTTCCTGAAATTATATATTCAGAAAGGCCTGATTATTTGTTAAGTCGCTCATCTTTAAGAATGACCATGTTGGTTTCAGTTCTTTCATGTGTAAATCCCAGAAGCTTTTTTTAAAGTTACACCCTCAACTGAACGTTAACAATAGGTGTCATGTCAGCCGAGATAGTGCACTGAAGGGGTGGGGCTGTCTGTGTGAGACTGTCTGTGTGAGACTGTCTGTGTGAGGCTGTCTGTGTGAGACTGTCTGTGTGAGACAGTCTGCGTGAGACTGTCTGCGTGAGACAGTCTGCGTGAGACTGTCTGCGTGAGACTGTCTGTGTGAGACTGTCTGTGTGAGACTGTGGGGGGCTGTCTGTGTGAGACAGTCTGCGTGAGACTGTCTGCGTGAGGCTGTCTGTGTGAGACTGTCTGTGTGAGACTGTGTGGGGCTGTCTGTGTGAGACTGTCTGTGTGAGGCTGTCTGTGTGAGACTGTCTGTGTGAGACTGTCTGTGTGGGGCTGTCTGTGTGAGACTGTCTGTGTGAGACTGTGTGAGGCTGTCTGTGTGAGACTGTGTGAGGCTGTCTGTGTGAGACTGTCTGTGTGAGACTGTGTGAGGCTGTCTGTGTGAGACTGTGTGAGGCTGTCTGTGTGAGACTGTCTGTGGGAGGCTGTCTGTGTGAGGCTGTCTGTGTGAGACTGTCTGTGTGAGACTGTCTGTGGTAGACTGTCTGTGTGAGACTGTCTGTGGTAGACTGTCTGTGTGAGACTGTCTGTGCAAGGCTGTCTGTGTGAGACTGTCTGTGGTAGACTGTCTGTGTGAGGCTGTCTGTGTGAGACTGTCTGTGTGAGGCTGTCTGTGTGAGGCTGTCTGTGTGAGACTGTCTGTGGTAGACTGTCTGTGTGAGGCTGTCTGTGTGAGGCTGTCTGTGTGAGGCTGTCTGTGTGAGACTGTCTGCGTGAGACTGTCTGCGTGAGGCTGTCTGCGTGAGGCTGTCTGCGTGAGGCTGTCTGTGTGAGACTGTCTGTGTGAGACTGTCTGTGTGAGACTGTGTGAGACTGTCTGTGTGAGACTGTCTGTGTGAGACTGTCTGTGTGAGGCTGTCTGTGGGAGGCTGTCTGTGTGAGGCTGTCTGTGTGAGACTGTCTGTGTGAGACTGTCTGTGTGAGACTGTGTGGGGCTGTCTGCGTGAGACTGTCTGTGTGAGGCTGTCTGTGTGAGGCTGTCTGTGTGAGACTGTCTGTGTGAGACTGTCTGTGGTAGACTGTCTGTGTGAGACTGTCTGTGTGAGACTGTCTGTGTGAGGCTGTCTGTGTGAGACTGTCTGTGGTAGACTGTCTGTGGTAGACTGTCTGTGTGAGACTGTCTGTGTGAGGCTGTCTGTGTGAGACTGTCTGTGGTAGACTGTCTGTGTGAGGCTGTCTGTGTGAGACTGTCTGTGTGAGACTGTCTGTGTGAGGCTGTCTGTGTGAGGCTGTCTGTGGTAGACTGTCTGTGTGAGGCTGTCTGTGTGAGGCTGTCTGTGTGAGACTGTCTGCGTGAGACTGTCTGCGTGAGGCTGTCTGCGTGAGGCTGTCTGCGTGAGGCTGTCTGTGTGAGACTCTCTGTGTGAGACTGTCTGTGTGAGACTGTCTGTGTGAGACTGTGTGAGACTGTCTGTGTGAGACTGTCTGTGTGAGGCTGTCTGTGTGAGGCTGTCTGTGTGAGACTGTCTGTGTGATGCTGTCTGTGTGAGGCTGTCTGTGTGAGACTGTCTGCGTGAGACTGTCTGCGTGAGGCTGTCTGTGTGAGGCTGTCTGTGTGAGACTGTCTGTGTGAGACTGTCTGTGTGAGGCTGTCTGTGTGAGGCTGTCTGTGTGAGACTGTCTGTGTGAGACTGTGTGAGGCTGTCTGTGTGAGGCTGTCTGTGTGAGACTGTGTGGGGCTGTCTGTGTGAGGCTGTCTGTGTGAGGCTGTCTGTGTGAGACTGTCTGTGTGAGGCTGTCTGTGTGAGACTGTGTGGGGCTGTCTGTGTGAGACTGTGTGAGGCTGTCTGTGTGAGACTGTCTGTGTGAGACTGTCTGTGTGAGACTGTGTGAGACTGTCTGTGTGGGACTGTCTGTGTGAGGCTGTCTGTGTGAGACTGTGTGGGGCTGTCTGTGTGAGACTGTGTGAGGCTGTCTGTGTGAGACTGTCTGTGTGAGACTGTCTGTGTGAGGCTGTCTGTGTGAGACTGTCTGTGTGAGACTGTCTGTGTGAGGCTGTCTGTGTGAGACTGTCTGCGTGAGACTGTCTGCGTGAGGCTGTCTGCGTGAGGCTGTCTGTGTGAGACTGTCTGTGTGAGACTGTCTGTGGTTGACTGTCTGTGTGAGATTGTCTGTGTGAGGCTGTCTGTGTGAGACTGTCTGTGTGAGACTGTGTGGGGCTGTCTGCGTGAGACTGTCTGTGTGAGGCTGTCTGTGTGAGGCTGTCTGTGTGAGACTGTCTGTGTGAGACTGTCTGTGGTGGACTGTCTGTGTGAGACTGTCTGTGGTAGACTGTCTGTGTGAGACTGTCTGTGTGAGGCTGTCTGTGTGAGGCTGTCTGTGTGAGACTGTCTGTGGTAGACTGTCTGTGGTAGACTGTCTGTGTGAGACTGTCTGTGGTAGACTGTCTGTGTGAGACTGTCTGTGTGAGGCTGTCTGTGTGAGGCTGTCTGTGGTAGACTGTCTGTGTGAGGCTGTCTGTGTGAGACTGTCTGCGTGAGACTGTCTGCGTGAGGCTGTCTGCGTGAGGCTGTCTGTGTGAGACTCTCTGTGTGAGGCTGTCTGTGTGAGACTGTCTGTGTGAGACTGTCTGTGTGAGACTGTGTGAGACTGTCTGTGTGAGACTGTCTGTGTGAGGCTGTCTGTGTGATGCTGTCTGTGTGAGGCTGTCTGCGTGAGACTGTCTGCGTGAGACTGTCTGCGTGAGGCTGTCTGTGTGAGGCTGTCTGTGTGAGACTGTCTGTGTGAGACTGTCTGTGTGAGACTGTCTGTGTGAGACTGTGTGAGGCTGTCTGTGTGAGGCTGTCTGTGTGAGACTGTGTGGGGCTGTCTGTGTGAGGCTGTCTATGTGAGGCTGTCTGTGTGAGACTGTCTGTGTGAGGCTGTCTGTGTGAGACTGTGTGGGGCTGTCTGTGTGAGGCTGTCTGTGTGAGGCTGTGTGAGGCTGTCTGTGTGAGACTGTGTGAGGCTGTCTGTGTGAGACTGTCTGTGTGAGACTGTCTGTGTGAGACTGTGTGAGACTGTCTGTGTGGGACTGTCTATGTGAGGCTGTCTGTGTGAGACTGTGTGGGGCTGTCTGTGTGAGACTGTGTGAGGCTGTCTGTGTGAGACTGTCTGTGTGAGGCTGTCTGTGTGAGACTGTGTGAGACTGTCTGTGTGAGGCTGTCTGTGTGAGACTGTCTGTGTGAGGCTGTCTGTGTGAGACTGTGTGGGGCTGTCTGTGTGAGGCTGTCTGTGTGAGGCTGTGTGAGGCTGTCTGTGTGAAACTGTCTCCGTGAGACTGTCTGTGTGAGACTGTCTGTGTGAGGCTGTCTGTGTGAGGCTGTCTGTGTGAGACTGTGTGGGGCTGTCTGTGTGAGGCTGTCTGTGTGAGGCTGTCTGTGTGAGACTGTCTGTGTGAGGCTGTCTGTGTGAGACTGTGTGGGGCTGTCTGTGTGAGGCTGTCTGTGTGAGACTGTCTGTGTGAGGCTGTCTGTGTGAGACTGTGTGGGGCTGTCTGTGTGAGACTGTCTGTGTGAGGCTGTCTGTGTGAGGCTGTCTGTGTGAGACTGTCTGTGTGAGGCTGTCTGTGTGAGACTGTGTGAGGCTGTCTGTGTGAGGCTGTCTGTGTGAGGCTGTCTGTGTGAGACTGTCTGTGTGAGGCTGTCTGTGTGAGACTGTGTGGGGCTGTCTGTGTGAGGCTGTCTGTGTGAGACTGTCTGTGTGAGGCTGTCTGTGTGAGACTGTGTGGGGCTGTCTGTGTGAGGCTGTCTGTGTGAGGCTGTCTGTGTGAGACTGTCTGTGTGAGGCTGTCTGTGTGAGACTGTGTGGGGCTGTCTGTGTGAGGCTGTCTGTGTGAGGCTGTCTGTGTGAGACTGTGTGGGGCTGTCTGTGTGAGGCTGTCTGTGTGAGGCTGTGTGAGGCTGTCTGTGTGAAACTGTCTCCGTGAGACTGTCTGTGTGAAACTGTCTGTGTGAGACTGTCTGTGTGAGGCTGTCTGTGTGAGACTGTCTGTGTGAGACTGCCTGTGTGAGGCTGTCTGTGTGAGACTGTGTGAGGCTGTCTGTGTGAGACTGTCTGTGTGAGACTGTGTGAGGCTGTCTGTGTGAGGCTGTCTGTGTGAGGCTGTCTGTGTGAGACTGTCTGCGTGAGACTGTCTGTGTGAGACTGTGTGAGACTGTCTGTGTGAGACTGTCTGTGTGAGGCTGTCTGTGTGAGGCTGTCTGTGTGACACTGTTGTGTGAGACTGTCTGCGTGAGACTGTCTGCGTGGGGCTGTCTGCTTGAGACTGTCTGTGCCCCAATGTTCAGACAGATTCTAATCTAACAAAGCGATATACTGGGACTGAGATACAGAGAGACTGAGACAGAGACACGGGGAGAGACTGAGATACAGAGAGACTGAGACAGAGACATGAGGAGAGACTGAGATACTGAGACAGAGACACGGGGAGAGACTGAGACAGAGAGACTGGGAGAGACTCAGCAATTCTCAGAAATACTTACCCAGCTGACCAATGGGCTCTGCATGAACTGCTGTAGTTTGTAACTGAGCTGAGAGTCACTCTTTAGGACGGACCGTCTCCGGGTGCTGCCAGCACGCCCTGACAGCTCCATCGTTCACCGACAGCGCGGTCACCAGATAGGCACGGTGTCAGGAACACATCGCCAACTCCTTCCAGGGCTCCATCAGCTCCCAGTGAGAGACAGGAACAATTCCACCAACCAGGAACACACCATCAGCCAAAGAAATACTGCCAAACACTTCCTCAAGCACTTACATTCTCTTACTCAACCAGCCAACCCTTCCTGTGTAAGACAGGAAACCTCCGTCACCTGGAGAGGCTCCTCCCAGTGAGCAGACCCTTCCTCCAAACTACACTCTCAAATAATACTGACCCCCCTCAAAATTACACTCTCTAAAATATTACTCATCTCTCCCCCAAAATTACACTCTAAAATATTACTGACCCCCCTCAAAATTATAGACTCAAATATTACTGACCCCCCTCAAAATTACACTCTAAAATATTACTGACCCCCCCTCAAAATTACACACTCAAATATTACTGACCCCCCTCAAAATTACACTCTAAAATAATACTGACCCCCCCTCAAAATTACATACTCAAATATTACTGACCCCCCTCAAAATTACACACTCAAATATTACTGACCCCCTCAAAATTATAGACTCAAATATTACTCATCTCTCCCCCAAAATTACACTCTCTAAAATATTACTGACCCCCCTTCAAAATTACACTCTCTAAAATATTACTGACCCCCCTCAAAATTACACATTCTAAAATATTACTGACCTCCCTCAAAATTACTCTCTAAAATATTACTGACCCCCCTCAAAATTACACACTCAAATATTACTGACCCCCTCAAAATTATAGACTCAAATATTACTCATCTCTCCCCCAAAATTACACTCTCTAAAATATTACTGACCCCCCTCAAAATTACACACTCAAATATTACTGACCCCCTCAAAATTATAGACTCAAATATTACTCATCTCTCCCCCAAAATTACACTCTCTAAAATATTACTGACCCCCCCTCAAAATTACACTCTAAAATATTACTGACCCCCTCAAAATTACTCTCTAAAATATTACTGACCCCCCTCAAAATTACTCTGTGTAAATTATTATAGACCCTTCCCCCAAAATGACTGTGTGTAAAATATTACTGAGTCCCTCCCTCTCTATTACTTTCTGTAAAATATTACTGACAACCTCATTGAAATCATTGTGTCTAAAACATTACAGGCGTCTCCCTCATAATTGCTGCGTATAAAATATTACTGACCCTGCCTCCGAGCGGCTGTTCATGGTTGAAGAGTGTGGTGCTGGAAAAGCACAGCAGATCAGGCAGCATCCGAGGAGCAGGAGAATCGACAGTTGGAGCATCAGCCCTTCCTCAGGAATGAGACTTGTGGGCCAAGGGGGTGTAGAGATAAATGGGAGGGGGGGTGGGGTTGGGGGAAGGTAGCTAGGAATACAGTAGGTAGATGGAGGTGGGGGTGGAGATGATAGCTGGGAAGGACGATGGACAGGTAGGTCAGGTCAAGGGGAGGGTGCTGAGTTGGAGACTTGGGTCTAGGATAAGGTGGGGGGAAACTGGTGAAATCAGTTGGGGTTGGGGTTGGAGGGTCCCAAGGTGGAAGATGAGGCCTTCTTCCTCCAGGTGTCAGGTGGTTAGAGTTTGGTCACAGAGTCATAGAGATGAAACAGACCCTTCGGCCCAACCCGTCCATGCCGACCAGATATCCCAACCCAATCTAGTCCCACCTGCCAGCACCCGGCCCATATCCCTCCAAACCCTTCCTATTCATATACCCATCCAGATGCCTCTTAAATGTTGTCATTGTACCAGCCTCCACCACATCCTCTGGCAGCTCATTCCATACACGTACCACCCTCTGCGTGAAAAAGTTGCCCCTTAGGTCTCTTTTATATCTTTCCCCTCTCACCCTAAACCTATCCCTCTAGTTCTGGACTCCCCCACCCCAGGGAAAAGACTTTGTCTATTTATCCTATCCATGACCCTCATAATTTTATAAACCTCTATAAGGTCACCCCTCAGTCTCTGACACTCCAGGGAAAACAGCTCCAGCCTGTTCAGCCCCTCCCTGTAGCTCAGACCCTCCAACCCTGGCAACATCCTTGTAAATCTTTTCTGAACCCTTTCAAGTTTCACAACATCTTTCCGATAGGAAGGAGACCAGAATTGCACGCATTATTCCAACAGTGGCCTAACCAATGTCCTGTACAGCCGCAACATGACCTCCCAACTCCTGTACTCGATACTCTGACCAATAAAGGAAAGCATACCAAACGCTGCCTTCACTATCCTATCTACCTGCGACTTCACTTTCAAGGAGCTATGAACCTGCACTCCAAGGTCTCTTTGTTCAGCAACACTCCCTAGGACCTTACCATTAAGTGTATAAGTCTCGCTAAGATTCACGTTCCCAAAATGCAGCACCTCACATTTATCTGAATTAAACTCCATCTGCCACTTCTCAGCCCATTGGCCCATCTGGTCCAGATCCTGTTATAATCTGAGGGAACCCTCTTCGCTGTCCACTACACCTCCAATTTTGGTGTCATCTGCAAACTTACTAACTGTACCTCTTATGCTCACATCCAAATCATTTATGTAAATGACAAAAAGTAGAGGGCCCAGCACCGATCCTTGTGGCACTCCACTGGTCACAGGCCTCCAGTCTGAAAAACAATCCTCAGATCCCTCAAAGTTGCCACCCAAGTTGATAGGGTTGCTAAGATGGCCTAGGGTGCTTTGGCATTCATTAGGCGGGGGGATTGAGTTTAAGAGCCACGAGATTATGCTGTAGTTTTATAGAGTCCTGGTGAGACCACACTTGGAATGTTGTGTCCACTTCTGGTCACCTCATTATAGGGAAGATGTGGAAGCTTTAGAGAGGGGGTGCAGAGGAGATTTACCAGGATGCTGCCTGGACTGGAGGGCATGTCATACGAAGAAAGGTTGAGGGAGTTAGGGCCTTTCTCATTGGAGTGAAGAAGGACGAGGGGTGACTTGATAGAGGTGTACAAGATGAAGAGAAGCATAGATAGAGTGGGTAGACAGACACCTTTCCCCAGCGCAGAAATGGCTGTCACAAGGGGTCATAATTTTAAGGTGATTGGAGAAAGGGTAAGGGGAGATGTCAGAGGTAGGTTCTTTACACAGAGAGTTGTGGGTATGTGGGACGCACTGACAGCAGTGGGAGCAGAGTCAGAGACATTAGGGACATTGAAACGACTCTTGGCTGGGCACGTAGTCAACAATAAATTGAGGGGGGTGTAGGTTAGGTTGATCTTAGATTAAGATAAATGCTCAGTACAACATTGTGGACCAAAGGGCCTGTACTGTGCTGTACTGTTCTATGCTCTATATTCTATACCTCAAAATTACCCCGTGTAAAACATTCCTGACTCCTCCCTCATAGTTATTGTCTGTAAAATATTATTGATACCCCATCGAAATCCCTGTGTGTAAAATATTACTGACCCTTTCTTCATGGTTAATGTGTGTAAAATATTACTGACCCCTCCCTCATGATTAATGTGTGTAAAATATTACTGACCCCTCCCTCATGGTTAATGTGTGTAAAATATTACTGACCCCACCCTCATGATTAGTGTGTGCCTCACAGCGCCTGAGACCCGGGTTCAATTCCCGACTCAGGCGACTGACTGTGTGGAGTTTGCACGTTCTCCCCGTGTCTGCGTGGGTTTCCTCCAGGTGCTCCGGTTTCCTCCCACAGTCCAAAGATGTGCGGGTCAGGTGAATTGGCCATGCTAAATTGCCCGTAGTGTTAGGTAAGGGGTAAATGTAGGGGTATGGGTGGGTTGCGCTTCGGCGGGTCGGTGTGGACTTGTTGGGCCGAAGGGCCTGTTTCCACACTGTAAGTAATCTAATCTATAGACTTACACCATTAGCCAGCAAAATGGTGGACTCTATTTCAGATGAAATGATGAAAAAAGATACTTAGATAAAACTGATCTGATCAGACTCAGGAAGGATTTCATAAAAGTTTGATGAAGAGAAGCCGGTGAATGCAGTGGATTTAAAATTTCTGAAGGTTTCCGAAAATGTAAGGTGGCTCAGTGGTTAGCACCGCTGCCTCTCGGCGCCAGGGACCCGGGTTCGATTCCAGCCTCGGGAGACTGTCCGTGTGGAGTTTGCACATTCTCCCCGTGTCTGGGTAGGTTTCCTCCCACAGTCCAAAGACGTGCAGATTACGGTGGGTTGGCCGTGCTCAATTGCCCCATAGTGCCCAGGGATGTGCAGGTTAGGGTGGGTTGGCCATGCTAAATTGTCCCATAGTGCCCAGGGATGTGCAGGTTAGGGTGGATTGGCCGTGCTAAATTGTCCCATAGTGCCCAGGGATGTGCAGGTTAGGGTGGATTGGCACTGGGCCCCTGGGACGGGAAGAATCCCTCAACGTCGGCCACGCGAATGAGCCGATCACGGGGCTTCAGCAAGAAAGAAGGTGGACAACGCCCCCTGGTCTGCATCGGTGGAGCTGCAGCGTGGACACTGCCAAGTCCCTGGGAGCGACGGTAACCGACAATCTGGGCCGGTGTTTCCCGAGTGGATGGTGACGGTCAGGAAGGCATGACAACACCCCCTCCTTCCTCTGCAGGCTCAGGAGGTCCGGCGCGTCCGTAACGACCCTCACCGCGTGCGGAACGGACTGGTCCAGCAACCGGTCAGCCCGGGACCGAGAGAAGCTACAGGGAGGTGCGCGTCCAGCCCAGACCGTCACGGAGGCCATGCTCCATTTACACGTCTCGTTGCCGTGGAAAGGCTGCTGACATCATCAAAGACCACCTCCCACCCTGGTAACACTCTCCCAAAACCTCCTTAGAAAAGACACCAACAGGAACAGTGTCTTCCCCCCTGTTATTAGGCAGATGAATGGGTTTCTCTCATGTGAAATAACGCTGACTGTGTTCTTGCCCAGTGTGCGCCCTCTGTCCTACGTCTTTATTCAGGCCACATCCTTACTGCGATCCTCCTGCGCTGCTCGCCAACATAACTTTTCACTCTGCTTAGGTACACGTGGCCCACACATCAAGTGAGGTTGAAAAGCGAGTTGGAAAACCCACAACCGATGTCTTCCAGGAGGTTACATCCTGGGATTTTTCCGGACTCCGGGATAACAAGGCCACAACACCCGCAGGTCGGAGATCAAAGGGTAAAGACGAGGAAATCGTGGGAGTCTGCATTTGATCAAACGGTGAAGAAGCGACCAGGTGGAGGATAGAACACGTTTCTGTTGTTCGAAAAAACGCACCGAATTTCAACAGAGAAGAAACTGAAGCAGTTGCGCTGAAAAGCGAACGCAGAAGACGAACCCGAGTTTATCGCGAAACGTTACCATCTTAAAAATCACACGACACCAGGTTATGGTCCAACAGGTTTATTTGGAAGCACTAGCTTTCGGAGCGTTGCCATTCGCCAGCACACACCACAACCACCTGATGAAGGAGCGACGCTCCGAAAGCTAGTGTGCTTCCAATTTTTTTTTTTTTTAAAGATATTTTTATTAGAAATTTAATATTTTGACAGATTTACAAACATAAACAGAACTTTCAAGCACAAACATTAATATAAAAATAGATCTTAAATATATAATCATCAAAATTCAAAGGAATGATACTAAAGAAGAAAGAAAAACAATGAAACTCAGTTAACTACTAATCTAATCCACAATTATCCAGAGTGTATAGTTGAGTCATTTACATCCTTCAAACAAAAGAAAATGTTCTCTAATACACTCATAACAGTATAATAAAAAGGAAACTATTTCCAAACAATAAGAACAAAAAAAATAAAACATGTTTGAATGGGGATCCTCCCCCTTATTCTCAGGGGGCCTTACTTCCTTTCTAAAGGTCCACCATATCCTCTCCCAAACAGTGTCCCACCCTTGACCCGGGCGCTCCTTAATAGGATTTAGATATAATACCGAGCTAGAGTTAACAGTGAGCGCCCCACCCCCACCCCTCCCCACCCATACCTGAGTATATCTGATAGCATCAATGCCACGTACAAACACACAACTATAAAATTACAACTCCAACAAATTACAGTTAAGTATAATAACATAAAATAGCAAAGGAAGACAACCCTGCTCCCAGAAGCAAAAGTAAAGTAAAGTATCCATTTCTCCCCACGGAGTGTGGAAGAGGCAAGCCAACATAAATTGTCTCTTACGATTTATTTAAACGAGTCTAAAAGTTCCTTAGCCTCTTCTGGTGATCTAAAATTATACTCTGATCCTTCATGGGTAAAGCATAACGTCGCTGGGTAGCGTAAGGTGTATTGAATATTTAAGTTCCTTAGACATTTCTTCACCTCATCAAACGCCTTCCTCCTTCGTGCCAAAGCCGGGGAGAAGTCCTGAAATAACATAATCTTGGATCCTTCATGGATCATGGCTTTAGGATCCTTTCCAAGATTTCTGGAGGCATCCAGGAGTATCTGCCTCTCCCTATAACTCTGCAGCCGGAACAGGACCGGGCGTGGGCGCTGGTTTGGGCCAGATCCGCGTACTGCGACCCGGTAGGCCCACTCCACCCTTACCCGGTCAGTTTCAGCCCCCAGGTTTAAAAGCTGGGGCAGCCATCGCTCCAGAAATACTGCTAACTGTCCCTTCTCTTCTTGTTCAGGGAGGCCCAGAAGACGGATATTCTTTCTCCGATTTCTATTATCCAGGTCATCCATGTAGATTTCAAAGGCCCGGACTCTCTGCTCCAGAGCTGGCACCTGTTCTGCAGCTGTTTGTGCTGCAGCCTCGGAGGTCGTGGCCTTTAGCTCTGCCCCCTTCACTCGGCCCTGTAATTCCTCGAGAGCCTGGCTGTGTTTCTGCAGCTTTTCTTCGAATGAGTTCCATCTCTGTCTGGATTCTGCGATGAAATTGACGAGTGTCGTTTCCAGCCTGGCAATCATCTCTTCAAGGCCTGTTTTTACATCAGCTGCAGCCGGAGGAGGAGAGGAGGGTGGGGGAGGGGTCTTTGTTTTCTGAGAGCTGCGGGATCCCTTTGGTTTACTCATTATCCACTTAATATTAAACTGCTTAAATATAATAGTAAACAGCTAATTAAGGTTAGAAAATGTTTTTGGGTGGTTTGGTAAGTGTGGTGGGAGTGAGTAACTCACTTTACCCAGGTTTTGGGAAGAGCACTGTAAACTCAGACTTGCTGAGTCGCCGCCATCTTGGATCTCCGTGCTTCCAATTAAACCTGTTGGACTCTAACCTGGGGTTGTGTGAGTTTCAACTTTTTCCAGCCCAGCCCAACACCGGCCCCTCCGCGTCAGATCTTAGAAACGACGTCCTGGCGGGGAGACTGTCACATATTCGGGCGGATGAGAAATGGGCAGACATTCATCAAATTGTATGACCGGTGGGTTATCGACGGGAGGCGTTGCGGGTGAGCGCAGTAGGAGGTCACGTGGGAGTAAGGAAGAGCCTCACAGGCTGTCTATCTTCTTACAGGCCGCTTGTTCCAAAACAAGACAAAATAACCTCTTAAAACCATTGTACTGTCAGCGGGCACAGGTCGCAGTACCATGGTTATCCACAAGGTGCCAAAAGCATTGGCGGTGCTGGCAGAGCTCTGAGGCATGCCAAAGCCCCCCCTCCCCCTCTCTTTGGTCACAATAGAATAGAACAAACCCAAGCTGCTGCACATGAGCCCCTTGGTAGCTCCATCTTTGTCTGCAGTAGGCGGATGGAAGGCAGACGCCAATCGCAAAGGGCGCGTTCCCAGAATTCCCTCTGCCTACCGGACGGGCCAAGCCCTCTCCACGCGCGGGCACAGAAAGCCAGGCGTGCCCGTCTGGCTTGGCGTCACCACATCGATTGATACGAGCCGTGCCAACCTCCTTCCAGGGCCTCGGTGAGGCCGTGCCTTCAGGTCTGGTCTCTGAGGAAGGGGCACTGGGGGAGCCCGGCGACGGTTCACCAGATCGATTCCCGGGGACGGCACGTCTGACACGTGAAGGCAGACCGGGCTGGGGCTTAGGAGATTGCTGGGGGTGGGGGGGGGAGCAGTCTCACAAAATCCTGGGCAGGCAGGAAGAACGTTCCCGACGTCCAGAACGAGGGAGGGGGGTCACAGTCTAAGAGTAATGGGTCAGCCGTTCACAACTGAAGCGAGGAAAGCTGTCTTCACTCGGGATCCTGTGGAATTCTCTGGCAGAAAAAACAGTTGTGTAGTGGGGGGAGGGTGGGGGTGCAATTTGTTCAAGGGGATATGATGGCCTCGTGGTATTATCACCAGAGGAGGGGGATTGAATAGGGTAAATAGGCAAAGTCTTTTCCCTGGGGTGGGGGAGTCCAGAACTAGAGGGGCATAGGTTTAGGATGAGAGGGGAAAGATATAAAAGGGACAACTTTTTCACCCAGAGGGTGGTACGTGTATGGAATGAGCTGCCAGAGGATGTGGTGGAGGCTGGTACAATTGCAACATTTTAGAGGCATCTGGATGGGTATATGAATAGGAAGGGTTTGCTGAGATATGGACCGGGTGCTGGCAGGTGGGATTGGATTGGGTTGGGATATCTGGTCGGCATGGACGGGTTGGGCTGAAGGGTCTGTTTCCGTGCTGTACATCTCAGTGATTCTATGAATGGTGGGCCAAATGGCCTACTGTTTTCTGTGTTTTGCCGGAGCCAAGAGGAGCGCTCATTCGGCGCGGGATTCCACGGCCCCAATTGCTTCCGGCTCTGTGTGGAGTGACTTTGCCATAATCCCTTCCACAGCATTCCAAAGGAGGACAGCTGGGGGCGGGACCCCTCCCCCTGTCATGGGTCCTGATCAAACCCGTGTCAGAGAGGAGAGAGAGAGATTTTTGCAGCAACGTGGTCAGGGAGCACAAAAGATTGAGAATAACTGCCCCTGTGTTCCAATCTTAGACCGAGACACCAAGACAACAGAGACAGTGCGGAAAATGTGTTGCTGGAAAAAACACAGCCGGTCAGGCAGCATCCGAGGGGCGGGAGAGTCAACGTTTCGAGCGCCAGCTTTTCAGCAGGAAAGCTCGACATCAGTATTCCTGGTGAAGGGCTCTTGCCCGATCCCCCTGCTCCCCAGGATGTTGCCTGACCAGCACCTCACACTCAACTCCGATCTCCAGCATCTGCAGGGACGGCACGGTGGCTCAGTGGTTCGCACCGCTGCCTCACAGCTCCAGGAACCCGGGTTCGGTTCCAGCCTCGGGCTAACTGTCTGGGTGGAGTTTGCGTCCCACAGTCAAAAGATTTGTAGGTTAGGGTGGATTGGCCAGGGTATAGTGCCCAGGGATGTGCAGGTTAGGGTGGATTGGCCGTGCTAAATTGTCCCATAGTGCCCAGGGATGTGCAGGTTAGGGTGGATTGGCCGTGCTAAATTGTCCCATAGTGCCCAGGGGTGTGCAGGTGGATTGGCCGTGCTAAATTGTCCCATAGTGCCCAGGGGTGTGCAGGTTAGGGTGGATTGGCCGTGCCAAATTGTCCCATAGTACCCAGGGATGTGCAGGTTAGGGTGGATTGGCCGTGTTAAATTGTCCCATAGTGCCCAGGGATGTGCAGGTTAGGGTGGATTGGCCGTGCTAAATTGTCCCATAGTGCCCAGGGATGTGCAGGTTAGGGTGGATTGGCCAGGGTATAGTGTCCAGGGATGTGCAGGTTAGGATGGATTGGCCGTGCTAAATTGTCCCATAGTGCCCAGGGATGTGCAGGTTAGGGTGGATTGGCCGTGCTAAGTTGCCCCACAGTGCCCAGGGATGTGCAGGTTAGGGTGGATTGGCCGTGCTAAATTGTCCCATAGTGTCCAGGGATGTGCAGGTTAGGGTGGATTGGCCGTGCTAAATTCTCCCATAGTGCCCAGGGATGTGCAGGTTAGGGTGGATTGGCCGTGCTAAATTGTCCCATAGTGCCCAGGGATGTGCAGGTTAGGGTGGATTGGCCATGCTAAATTGTCCCATAGTGCCCAGGGATGTGCAGGTTAGGATGGATTGGCCGTGCTAAATTGTCCCATAGTGCCCAGGGGTGTGCAGGTTAGGGTGGATTGGCCGTGCCAAATTGTCCCATAGTACCCAGGGATGTGCAGGTTAGGGTGGATTGGCCGTGTTAAATTGTCCCATAGTGCCCAGGGATGTGCAGGTTAGGGTGGATTGGCCGTGCTAAATTGTCCCATAGTGCCCAGGGATGTGCAGGTTAGGGTGGATTGGCCAGGGTATAGTGTCCAGGGATGTGCAGGTTAGGATGGATTGGCCGTGCTAAATTGTCCCATAGTGCCCAGGGATGTGCAGGTTAGGGTGGATTGGCCGTGCTAAGTTGCCCCACAGTGCCCAGGGATGTGCAGGTTAGGGTGGATTGGCCGTGCTAAATTGTCCCATAGTGTCCAGGGATGTGCAGGTTAGGGTGGATTGGCCGTGCTAAATTCTCCCATAGTGCCCAGGGATGTGCAGGTTAGGGTGGATTGGCCGTGCTAAATTGTCCCATAGTGCCCAGGGATGTGCAGGTTAGGGTGGATTGGCCATGCTAAATTGTCCCATAGTGCCCAGGGATGTGCAGGTTAGGATGGATTGGCCGTGCTAAATTGTCCCATAGTGCCCAGGGATGTGCAGGTTAGGATGGATTGGCCGTGCTAAATTGCCCCATAGTGCCCAGGGATGTGCAGGTTAGGGTGGATTGGCCGTGCTAAATTGTCCCATAGTGCCCAGGGAGGTGCAGGTTAGGGTGGATTGGCCACGCTAAATTGTCCCATAGTGCCCAGGGATGTGCAGGTTAGGGTGGGTTGGCCATGCTAAATTGCCCCATAGTGCCCAGGGATGTGCAGGTTAGGGTGGATTGGCCGTGCTAAATTGTCCCATAGTGCCCAGGGATGTGCAGGTTAGGGTGGATTGGCTGTGCTAAATTGTCCCATAGTGCCCAGGGATGTGCAGCTTAGGGTGAACGGGCCAGGGTAAATTGTCCCATAGTGCCCAGGGATGTGCAGGTTAGGGTGGGTTGGCCATGCTAAATTGTCCCATAGTGCCCAGGGATGTGCAGGTTAGGGTGGATTGGCCGTGCTAAATTGTCCCCATAGTGCTCAGGGATGTGCAGGTTAGGGTGGATTGGCCGTGCTAAATTGTCCCATAGTGCCCAGGGGTGTGCAGGTTAGGGTGGATTGGCCGTGCTAAATTGTCCCATAGTGCCCAGGGGTGTGCAGGTGGATTGGCCGTGCTAAATTGTCCCATAGTGCCCAGGGATGTGCAGGTTAGGGTGGATTGGCCGTGCTAAATTCTCCCATAGTGCCCAGGGATGTGCAGGTTAGGGTGGATTGGCCGTGCTAAATTGTCCCATAGTGCCCAGGGATGTGCAGGTTAGGGTGGATTGGCCATGCTAAATTGTCCCATAGTGCCCAGGGATTTGCAGGTTAGGGTCGATTGGCCGTGCTAAATTGCCCCATAGTGTCCAGGGATGTGCAGGTTAGGGTGGATTGGCCGTGCTAAATTGTCCCATAGTGCCCAGGGATGTGCAGCTTAGGGTGAACGGGCCAGGGTAAATTGTCCCATAGTGCCCAGGGATGTGCAGGTTAGGGTGGGTTGGCCATGCTAAATTGTCCCATAGTGCCCAGGGATGTGCAGGTTAGGGTGGGTTGGCCATGCTAAATTGTCCCATAGTGCCCAGGGATGTGCAGGTTAGGGTGGATTGGCCATGCTAAACTGTCCCATAGTGCCCAGGGAGGTGCAGGTTAGGGTGGATTGGCCACGCTAAATTGTCCCATAGTGCCCAGGGATGTGCAGGTTAGGGTGGATTGGCCGTGCTAAATTGTCCCATAGTGCCCAGGGCTGTGCAGGTGGATTGGCCGTGCTAAATTGTCCCATAGTGCCCAGGGGTGTGCAGGTTAGGGTGGATTGGCCGTGCTAAATTGTCCCATAGTGCCCATGGATGTGCAGGTTAGGGTGGATTGGCCGTGCTAAATTGTCCCATAGTGCCCAGGGATGTGCAGGTTAGGGTGGATTGGCCGTGCTAAATTGTCCCATAGTGCCCAGGGATGTGCAGGTTAGGGTGGATTGGCCGTGCTAAATTGTCCCATAGTGCCCAGGGATGTGCAGGTTAGGGTGGATTGGCCGTGCTAAATTGCCCCATAGTGTCCAGGGATGTGCAGGTTAGGGTGGATTGGCCGTGCTAAATTGTCCCATAGTGCCCAGGGATGTGCAGGTTAGGGTGGATTGGCCGTGCTAAATTCTCCCATAGTGCCCAGGGATGTGCAGGTTAGGGTGGATTGGCCAGGGTATAGTGTCCAGGGATGTGCAGGTTAGGGTGGATTGGCCGTGCTAAATTGTCCCATAGTGCCCAGGGATGTGCAGGTTAGGGTGGATTGGCCGTGCTAAATTGCCCCATAGTGTCCAGGGATGTGCAGGTTAGGGTGGATTGGCCGTGCTAAATTGCCCCATAGTGCCCAGGGATGTGCAGGTTAGGGTGGATTGGCCGTGCTAAATTGTCCCATAGTGCCCAGGGATGTGCAGGTTAGGGTGAACTGGCCGTGCTAAATTGTCCCATAGTACCCAGGGATGTGCAGGTTCGGGTGGATTAGCCATGCTCAATTGCCCCATAGTGCCCAGGGATGTGCAGGATAGGGTGGATTGGCCGTGCTAAATTGTCCCATAGTGCCCAGGGATGTGCAGCTTAGGGTGAACTGGCCAGGGTAAGTTGTCCCATAGTGCCCAGGGATGTGCAGGTTAGGGTGGAATGGCCGTGCTAAATTGTCCCATAGTGCCCAGGGATGTGCAGGTTAGGGTGGATTGGCCATGCTAAACTGTCCCATAGTGCCCAGGGATGTGCAGGTTAGGGTGGATTGGCCGTGCTAAGCTGTCCCATAGTGCCCAGGGATGTGCAGGTTAGGGTGGATTGGCCACGCTAAATTGCCCCATAGTGCCCAGGGGTGTGCAGGTTAGGGTGGATTGGCCGTGCTAAATTGTCCCATAGTGCCCAGGGGTGTGCAGGTGGATTGGACGTGCTAAATTGTCCCATAGTGCCCAGGGGTGTGCAGGTTACGGTGGATTGGCCGTGCTAAATTGTCCCATAGTGCCCAGGGATGTGCAGGTTAGGGTGGATTGGCCGTGCTAAATTCTCCCATAGTGCCCAGGGATGTGCAGGTTAGGGTGGATTGGCCAGGGTATAGTGTCCAGGGATGTGCAGGTTAGGGTGGATTGGCCGTGCTAAATTGTCCCATAGTGCCCAGGGATGTGCAGGTTAGGGTGGATTGGCCGTGCTAAATTGCCCCATAGTGTCCAGGGATGTGCAGGTTAGGGTGGATTGGCCGTGCTAAATTGCCCCATAGTGCCCAGGGATGTGCAGGTTAGGGTGGATTGGCCGTGCTAAATTGTCCCATAGTGCCCAGGGATGTGCAGGTTAGGGTGAACTGGCCGTGCTAAATTGTCCCATAGTGCCCAGGGATGTGCAGGTTAGGGTGAACGGGCCAGGGTAAATTGTCCCATAGTGCTCGGGGATGTGCAGATTAGGGTGGATTGGCCATGCTAAATTGTCCCATAGTGCCCAGGGATGTGCAGGTTAGGGTGAACGGGCCAGGGTAAATTGTCCCATAGTGCCCAGGGATGTGCAGGTTAGGGTGGGTTGGCCATGCTACATTGTCCCATAGTGCCCAGGGATGTGCAGGTTAGGGTGGATTGGCCATGCTAAACTGTCCCATAGTGCCCAGGGATGTGCAGGTTAGGGTGGATTGGCCACGCTAAATTGTCCCATAGTGCCCAGGGATGTGCAGGTTAGGGTGGGTTGGCCGTGCTAAATTGTCCCATAGTGCCCAGGGATGTGCAGGTTAGGGTGGATTGGCCGTGATAAATTGTCCCATAGTGCCCAGGGATGTGCAGGTTAGGGTGGATTGGCCGTGCTAAATTGTCCCATAGTGCCCAGAGATGTGCAGGTTAGGGTGGATTGGCCGTGCTAAACTGTCCCATAGTGCCCAGGGATGTGCAGGTTAGGGTGGATTGGCCACGCCATATCCGCCACAAGTTCACCTGTACCTCCACACACATCATCTATTGCATCCGCTGCACCCGATGTGGCCTCCTCTATATTGGTGAGACAGGCCGCTTACTTGCGGAACGCTTCAGAGAACACCTCCGGGCCGCCCGGACCAACCAACCCAATCACCCCGTGGCTCAACACTTTAACTCCCCCTCCCACTCCACCGAGGACATGCAGGTCCTTGGACTCCTCCACCGGCAGAACACAACTACACGACGGCTGGAGGAGGAGCGCCTCATCTTCCGCCTGGGAACCCTCCAACCACAAGGGATGGACTCAGATTTCTCCAGCTTCCTCATTTCCCCTCCCCCCACCTTGTCTCAGTCGGTTCCCTCAACTCAGCACCGCCTTCCTAACCTGCAATCCTCTTCCTGACCTCTCCGCCCCCACCCCACTCCGGCCTATCACCCTCACCTTGACCTCCTTCCACCTATCCCACCTCCATCGCCCCTCCCCCTAGTCCCTCCTCCCTACCTTTTATCTCAGCCTGCTTGGCTACTCTCTCTCTTATTCCTGATGAAGGGCTTATGCTCGAAACGTCGAATTCTCTATTCCTGAGATGCTGCCTAACCTGCTGTGCTTTGACCAGCAACACATTTGCAGCATGCTAAATTGTCCCATAGTGCCCAGGGATGTGCAGGTTAGGGTGGATTGGCCGTGCTAAATTGTCCCATAGTGCCCAGGGATGTGGAGGTTAGGGTGGATTGGCCGTGCTAAATTGTCCCATAGTGCCCAGGGATGTGCAGGTTAGGGTGGATTGGCCGTGCTAAACTGTCCCATAGTGCCCAGGGATGTGCAGGTTAGGGTGGATTGGCCATGCTAAATTGTCCCATAGTGCCCAGGGATGTGCAGGTTAGGGTGGATTCGCCGTGCTAAATTGTCCCATAGTGCCCAGGGATGTGTGAGGTAAATTACTGATGAAGGGCTTTTGCCCGAAACGTCGATTTTCCTGCTCCTCGGATGCTGCCTGACCTGCTGTGCTTTTCCAGCCCCACTCTAATCTCGACTCTGATTTCCAGCATCTGTCGTCCTCACTTTTGCCAGGTTAGGTATGCTAATCAGGGGTAAATATAGGGCAAGGGAACAGGACTGGGTGGGTTACTCTTGGGAAGGTCAGTGTGGACTAGTTGGGCCGAAGGGCTTGTTTCCACACTGTGGGAATTCTGGATTCTCCTCACATTCTCCCAGGATCCTGGTGAGGCCACCTTTGGAATACTGGGTTCAATTCTGGTCTCCCTGCTTTAGGAAGGATGTTGTGTAACTCGAAAGGGTTCAGAAAAGATTTACAAGGATGTTGCCAGGGTTTGAGCTACAGGGAGAGGCTGAACAGGCTGGGGCTGTTTTCCCTGGAGCGTCAGAGGCTGAGGGGTGACTTTATAGAGGTTTATAAAATCATGAGGGGCATGGATAGGGTAAATAGACAAGATCTTATTACCCAGAATAGTGGAGACAAAGCTAGAGGGCATAGGTTTAGGGTGAGAGGGGAAAGATATAAAAGAGACCTAAAGGGCAACTTTTTCACACAGAGGGTGGTACGTGTGTGGAATGAGCTGCCAGAGGAAGTGGTGGAGGCTGGTACAATGACAACATTTAAAAGGATGGGTATATGAATAGGAAGGGTTTGGAGGAATATGGGCCGGGTGCTGGCAGGTGGGACTAGATTAGGTTGGGATATCTGGTTGGCATGGACGGGTTGGACTACAGGGTCTGTCTCTGTGCTGTACATCTCTATGACTCTAAATGGGACGAGATTAATTTTGGATATCTGGTCAGCACAGATGAGTTGGACCGAAGGGTCTGTTTCCGTGCTGTAGGTAGTTGAGCAGGCAGCACTGAGCTACAGTGTGAGAATAGAGTGTGACCACTTCCTGAGGGCTACACTGAAACCCAACCCAACCATCTTATACTTCCTGGAGTCAATGTATGGATGGAAACACATCTTTGTTAAGACCTGTGTGCGTGTTTGTCGGAGAAATCCCATTGCTCTTGGGAAACAGGAGGCATGTTGTCATGTTGCCTGTACCTCAGGTCAGACAAACATTTTGGAGGGTCACTGAGCCCAATGGTGGGTGACCTCACGATGCCCTTGCGTAAAGGGGATAATGACCACCGTTATATTTTGTAGGATGCGAGATAAGTAAGACTATACAGTGTCTGTAAAGAGGCCCTTCAGCCCATCGCATCCATGCTGGTCTTCAAACAGCCATCCGTTCCAACCCCATTTCCCAACCTTTGAACCCCTCCCCCCAAGCCATGGGCGCTGTGGGGCTCATCTCCATATTTCTTAAATGTCTGGAGGGGTCCGGTCTCTCCCGCCCTCTCAGGCAGCAAGTTCCAGAATCTCACCACCCCCTGAAACACTCCATTCCCCACTCTTTTCCTTAACACAGTGCCTACAAGTCCCTCTACAATGGGGAGGCCCCTCAGACTGCTGTCAGGTCAGGTCCACCCCCCACCCCAGCCTTCTCTGCTCTCAGGATAATATTGACTTGTCCTGTGGATATATTTTCTGGTCCACTTCCCCAGTGACAATCCCATCTCCATGTCAATGTTAAACTAACAAACATCAACACAACCGTGCCTGAGAGAGGGAGGGAGAGAGGGAGGGGGGCGGGGGGAGAGAGAGAGAGAGAGAGCTGGACTGAGAGAGAAGTGGACTCAGACAGTGGGATGGAATGAGAGAGGTTGGGGGGGGGGAGAGAGAGAGGTGGACTGAGAAAGAGAGAGAGATGGATTGAGAGATAGAGAGGGAGAGATGGACTGAGAAAGAGAGAGAGGGGGACTGAGAGAGAGAAAGCAGGACTGAAAGAAAGATGAACAGAGAGAGAGGTGGACTGAGAGAGAACAAGGTGGACTGAGAGAGAGACAGAGAGAGGTAGACAGAGAAAGAGAGATGGACAGACAGAGATGGACTGAGAGAGAGCAAGATAGACGGAGAGAGAGAGATGGACTAAGAGAGCGCGGAAGGGAGAGAGAGAGATGGATTAAGAATGTCAGAGATAATGTTGGGGTGAGTGTGTGTCAGACTGAATCAGAGTGTATTAGACTTAGTGAGAGACAGAGAATGTATCAGACTGAGTGAGAGAGAGAGAGTGTATCCGACAGAGTGGGAGATAAAGTGTATGATAGAGGGACTGAGAGACAGGCAGAGTGTCAGAGTGATTAAGAGAGATTATCTGAGTGAGAGACAGAGTGTCAGAGGGAATGAGAGACAGAGAGTGTGTCAGAATGAGTTAGAGACAGAGAGTGTCAGTGTGAGTGAGAGAGAGTGTGTGTCAGGGTGAGTGAGAGAGAGGGTCAGCATTGGATCAGACGCACAGAAAAGCTCTATGGACCTCTGTAAACAGAAAGTTAAAAAATAACTAAACAGCCTCTACTGTGGGACTTCATCAAAAAGTTACAAATTAACCATCAAACTGAAGTTTATATAATGAAACAGAAATGAGATTAAAATAACATTGTTAAACCCAATTTACCCCACCCCTGTGGTGCCCACTGTTCTCTAATAGCCTGTACCGGGCTGGTAAATACCGTGTGCTCCCTCTCCAGGGACAGCCGAGCATGGATATATAACTGAGGAAGACAGGCAGGGAGTCAGGATGAGCTGTTGCAGTCTGTCCTCACTGGGCAATGACTCAGGAACTGGGCTGGATAAAAGGATCTCTCCAACTCATTTTGGAACGGGTTGCAGCTGCTGCTCTCTGCCACTAGGGGTCAGAGCCAGCCCTGGGGTTGAGTCAGGACGTTGCCTGGTCACTGACAGGGACCTTCACTTCCATCAGAGTCATAGAAATGGACAGCACGGAAACAGACCCTTCGGCCCAACCCGTCCATGCTGACCAGATATCCCAACCCAATCTAGTACCATCTGCCAGCACCCGGCCCATATCCCTCCAAACCCTTCCTATTCATATACCCATCCAGATGCCTCTTAAATGTTGCAATTGTACCAGCCTCCACCACATCCTCTGGCAGCTCATTCCATACACGTACCACCCTCTGTGTGAAAAAGTTGCCCCTTAGGTCTCTTTTATATTTTTCCCCTCTCACCCTAAACCTATCCCTCTAGTTCTGGACTCCCCCACCCCCTGGGAAAAGACTTTGTCTATTTATCCTATCCATGTCCCTCATGATTTTATAAACCTCTATAAGGTCACCCCTCAGCCTCCGATGCTCCAGGGAAAACAGCCCCAGCCTGTTCAGCCTCTCCCTGTAGCTCAAACCCTCCAACCCTGGCAACATCCTTGTAAATCTTTTCTGAACCCTTTCAAGTTTCACAACATCTTTCCGATAGGAAGGAGACCAGAATTGCGCGCAATATTCCAACAGTGGCCTAACCAATGTCCTGTACAGCCGCAACACGACCTCCCAACTCCTGTACTCAGTACTCTGACCAATAAAGGAAAGCATACCAAACGCCACCTTCACTACTTAATAAAACCAAAAGAGAAAACGCTGGAAAATCTCAGCAGCTCTGGCAGCATCTGTAAGGAGAGAAAAGAGCTGACGTTTCGAGTCTAACTGACCCTTTGTCAAAGCCTTCTTCACTATCCTATCCACCTGCGACTCCACGTTCAAGGAGCTATGAACCTGCACTCCAAGGTCTCTTTGTTCAGCAACACTCCCCAGGACTTTACCATTCAGTCCAAATGTTACTGGTAACTATCTGATAAGATAAGCTTGTGTTAAAGAATAATAACGGTGATTAGTGGTTAGTCTGATCAATGGGAGTGCGTGATAGACAGTCTATTCACTCTCCAATGAGCTGGAGCCTAATAGAGCCGTTGAGTCTGCTACTTTTGATGAATCTTTTCTCTTAATATTCATTTGAGGGTGCCTCCATAATGGATCAGCAATTATTACCCCTCCCTACATGGCCCAGAGGGCATTTAAGAGTCAACCACATTGCTGGGGGCCTGGAGACACACGTAGGCCCAGACCAAGTAAGGAATGGCAGATCCCCTCACTGAATGAGGTTAGCGCACCAGATAAGTTTGTCCCCCAACACTCAGCCGTTGTCACGAAACTCTTAATTCCAGATTTCTTTAAAAAAAAATTGAATTCAAGTTCCATGGCACGATTTGAAGGCAGGTTCCCAGAACTTGAGCAGACAATCACCAGAGAATCTCAGCAGGTCCCTCGGGGAAAAGAGAGTCCAGGGACCCTTCCTCAGAGCGTTCTCTGGGCCTTGGGGGCAAACGGTCTGGCTTTAATGGCACTGGGCTATCAACTCCCCTTACATTGCAGCTTCAACCAATTCTTGGATTCCCAATCTCTGACTTGGGAAGGTGCGCCATGGCAACTCTTACCCTCCTTCTCTGGGAGGGGAAAATTCCAAACATCCATCATCTCCTGTACAGGGGAAGGAACTCTTTGTTACCCTGTCCAAGATGGCCGAAACCATCCAAGATGGCCCCCCTCCAGGAACACGGCAGTGATCCGTCATTCCTCATGTATGCTGTCCTGCAACTCTCCAGCAGATCAGAAAGCTAATCTCGGCCTTGAACATACACGTGGACTCTGCTCATAGACCCCTCCCTCCCACCGAGGTGGTGGAGTAGACAATAGTCACAGAAGTTAGCACTGCTGCCTCCCAGCACTAGGGACCCAGGTTCGATTCCAACCTCGGGTGACTGTGTGGAGTTTGCACATTTGTCCCCACAGCCCAAACAATGTGCAGGTTAGGGTGGATTGGCTGTGCTAAATTGTCCCATAGTGCCCAGGGATGTGCAGGTCGGGGTGGATTGACCGTGCTAAATTGTCCCATAGTGTCCAGGGATGTGCAGGTTAGGGTGGATTGGCCGTGCTAAATTGTCCCATAGTGCCCAGGGATGTGCAGGTCGGGGTGGATTGACCGTGCTAAATTGTCCCATAGTGCCCAGGGATGTGCAGGTTAGGTTGGATTGGCCATGCTAAATTGTCCCATAGTGCCCAGGGATGTGCAGGTTAGGGTGGATCGGCCATGCTAAATTGTCCCATAGTGCCCAGGGATGTGCAGGTTAGGGTGCATTAGTCAGGGGTAAATGTGGAGTAACCGGTATGGGGAAATGGGTCTGGGTGAGTTACTCTTTGGAGGGTCAGTGTGGCCTGGTTGGGCCGAAGGGCCTGTTTGCACACTGTTGGGATTCCATGATTAACCAGTGCTGTAACCAGGCTGGAAACCCAGGGGTCAGGAGACACAGACAAAGACAAAGCAGTTTATCCAGTTAAAGTATGTTTATTAAAGGATTATATGCACGTGATATGAAAACCGTCTGAGCTGAAGTGAGCAGCAGCAGCAGCAGCAGCAACAGGGTCTCAGATGAGTGTCAGGGCGTGGGAGGCCAGACTGCAGTTGATGCCTGTCCCATCTGGTTCAACCTTCAATTCTTTCACCACACCATTTTCCAGCAGCATTACAAACCTGACAGAGACAGAGACAGATTAACACAACTGACCTGTACCCAAACCCTCCCAGGACAGGGACAGCGCAGGGGGAGGTACAGCATAAAGCTCCCTCTACACTGTCCCCCATCAAACACTCCGCAGGACAGGGACAGCACGGGGTTAGGTACAGAGTAAAGCTCCCTCTATACTGTCCCCCCCATCAAACACTCCCCAGGACAGGGACAGCACGGGGTTAGAGACAGAGTAAAGCTCCCTCTACACTGTCCCCCCATCAACACTCCCCAGGACAGGGACAGCACGGGGATAGATACAGAGTAAAGCTCCCTCTACACTGTCCCCCCATGAAACACTCCCAGGACAGGGAGGGGGAGAGTACTGGGTGAAATATTTCTCCCCTCAGTAACTCGGGTTAGTCTCAGGGTGGGTAGAGTGAGCCAGGCTGGGTCTTCCTGCCCAATTTCAGCTCCAGGTTGGTTCCAGTTCCCTCTGTCAAAGACTCGGAGGATGGAGGGGGTAACCAGGGAAATCCAGGCTGCGGGGGGGGGGGGGCCGATACACCCCCAAACCCCTCCCCACCCCAGGGTACGGATGCTGCCACCTACCTCTGGCACCTCTTGTTCCCCAGTGCGGCGATAAGTGCCTCCTTATCGAGTTCAAGACCCAAGGCCTGTGGGTGGGGGAAAAGGGGATAGGTTAATCCATGCAGGGTGGGGATAAAAAAAAAAGGAGTTCTCTCTCCCTCCCCTCACCGCCAAGAGAGAGACAGAGCCAACCCTCACTCAGCCCCTCAGAGAGAACCAGCTCCTCCCGGTTGACAAGAGCGTGGGAGACCGTTCAGCCCATCGACGACGGAGTGACAATCCCTGCTATCCTTTCCAGAGCATTGGGTCACCCCACATTGGTCACTGAAGCCACCTCTTTCACTTGGCAGAGCCGGCGATGGACAAAGAGAGGGCCAGGAGTGTGTGTGTGTGTGTGTCTCTCTCTCCCTCACGCACTCTGTCAGAGGCAGAGTCATCATTGAGCTCTCCGCAGCAGGGGGGCTGCCATGTTGCATCTCATTGGGCTCCCACACAATTTACAGGGAGGGGGGCTCACTCAAAATGACAGACACACACACCCCCCCCCCCAAACGTCCTGGGAGTTACCATTCCCGTGAAGCTGAGTTGGACCACCTTTATAAACACAGTGGCTCCAAGAGCAGCTCAGAGGCTGGGAATCCCACAGCGAGTAACTCCCCTCCTCACTCCCCACCCTCCTGTCCCACCAAAGACAAGGCAGGAGGGTGAGGGAACACTCCCCACTTGCCCCTGGATGGGGGGCAGCTCCAACAACACTCGAGAAGCTCGACACCGTCCAGGGACAAAGCAGCCCCCGCTCGATGGGAACCACATCCCCCCTCCCTCCCCCCCACTGACGCTCAGTAGCAGCAGGGTGTACCAGCTACAAGAGGCACTGCAGGAATTCACCCAAAGATCCTCAGGCAGCACCTTCCAAACCCACAAGCACTTCCGTCCAGAAGGACAAGGGGCAGCAGGTACATGGGAACACCACCACCCCCCCCCTGCAAGTTCCCCACTCTGACTTGGGAATTCTATCGGCTGTTCCCTCAGGTGTCACTGGGTCAGAATCCTGGAACGCTCTCCCCCTGGGCATTGTGGGTCTAACCCACAGCACGCGGACTGCAGTGGGTCAAGATTGCAGTTCACCCCCACCCCCTACTCCAGGGGGCTATGAGGGACGGTGGGGGGGGGGGGGGGGGGGAGAGAAGGTGGGAGGTGATAAATGCCGGACCCAGTGACCCCCACACTCTGGGAACGGGAGGAAGGGAGGATTCAACTTACCCGTGTGAATGTCCCAGAAGGATCAGCTAGCATTCGCACCTGGGGGGGGGGGAAAAACAGTATCAGAGAATTAGCTTCCTTCACTACCACATCACCCCCCCTCTCCCTCCAAAATAGGAGGAGCATTTAGCTGGAGCTCCCGCTCTGAAGCTGGTATCAGAGGGAGGTACTGCCCCACGTCACCATTGGGGAAAGCCACAAGTGCCCCCCCACCCCACCAACAACACTGGGAAAAAGGGATACAAGCTGGTGTGATGCCTACCACAGTTGACCAGCCAAACAGGCTTCCATTCAGCCAGCCCATGAGAAAATGGTGGACGTGTTGATGTCTGTTCACTCACTAATCTGTTTGAGGGGGTGGGGTGGGGTGCAGGAACAGAAGGCCGTTTGGCCCCTTCCAAGATCAGGGCTGATTTCCCATCTTACCTGTTCCACACCCCCCCCCCCGCATCGGTGCCTGAGAATTTATCCCGGTCCTGAACCACTCCCCACTACACCTGCCAGATCTCCAGCCACACATACACACCTCCCCGCTCCCCCCCGCCAACCCTGAATTGCCGTATAACCGACCCTCGCTCCCCCCCCACCACCCGAATCATCTCCCTACTCCCCCTCCCCACTATCCTTCAGGGAGACGGTTCCCAAAAGATTTCCCCAACCGGCATGTGAAGGAATTGCTCTGCACCTCAGTTTGGAATGGCTGACTCCTCACTCAGATCCCTCATGCCTGGGATCCCCTCCTCAGCCTGGGGGGGGGGGTGAGGGGTGGGGGTGCATCCTCCCTCACCCCCCACCTGGTCTCACCCTCTTAGCATTTTATACCCTCTCACTAACTCCCGCCTGGTCTCAAAAATCGTTCTGCTAAAGACATACGGCAGAATGCTGGACCACATTCCTGGATCCCTTGAAAAAAAGGGTTCAGAAAAGATTTACAAGGATGTTGCCAGGGTCGGAGGGTTTGAGCTACAGGGAGAGGCTGAACAGGCTGGGGCTGTTTTCCCTGGAGTGTCGGAGGCTGAGGGGTGACCTTAGAGGTTTATAAAATCATGAGGGGCATGGACAGGGTGAGTAGCCAAGGTCTTTTCTCTGGGGTAGGGCAGTGCAGAACTAGAAGGCATAGGTTTAGGGCGAAAGAGGAAGCTTTATAAAGGGAACTAAGGGGCAACTTTTTCACTCAGAGTGTGGTATGTGTATGGAATGAGGAAGTGGTGGAGGCTGGTACAATGACAACGTTTAAAGGGTGTGTGGATGGGTATATGAATAGGAAGGGTTTGGAGGGATATGGACCGGGTGCTGGCAAATGAGACTAGATGAGGTTGGGTTATCTGGTCAGCACGGACAAGTTGGGCCGAAGGGTCTGTTTCCGTGCTGTATGAGTGAAGAGTAATCCCGTGGACACTTGCCATAGACTCTGGGGAAAATCGGACACCGTTACAGAAACCAACCTTCTATCCGCTGACTCCATCTACACCTCCCACTGCCTCAGGAAGGCAGACAAACATCAAAGACCCCTCTCGCCCCAGTTACAATCTGTCCCACCCTCTGCCGTCTGGCAGAAGCTCACAACACACAGACGGACAGGTTCAATTTCAGCTACTTCCCCGCTGGTATCAGACTTCTGAATGGACCTCAAATTTAAACATGGATCTCCCTCCCTCCCTGTACACCTTCTCTTGTAACCCTGTATCTCTCGTTCTGTTTGATCACCCCGATGCACTTTGTAGGGGATGGTTTGCACGCAACAACAAAAAAAAACCACTTTTCACCGTACCCAGGTACACGGGACAATAATAAATCAAATCAAAAAAGTGGGATCAAGTGTGGTACAGTATCCCTTATCGATGGAGATGACAGAGCACTGAGTCCTGAGGGGTGCTCAGGAATATTAAACAGACTGGGACGAGGGAGGGAGGGTGAAGGAGATACAAACGTCTGTGAGACAATGGGGTGGGGACGTTAGCGCGATAAATGCTGTTACCTCCCTCTGCTCAGGGAGCAGCGTCATGGTCGGAATTGCTTTCGGACTGATCGGGACTCGCTTTCTGTTCAATTATCCCCCCCCTGCCCCTCCCCATGCGCCTCAGCACTGTCGCCCTCCCCCACACTGGGATAATAAGTTCTGGCCTCTCGCATTTGATTTAAAAAAAAAACTGAGGTGTGCAAGATGATGAAGGGCATGGATAAGA
Organism: Hemiscyllium ocellatum; assembly: GCF_020745735.1. Taxonomy (NCBI): domain Eukaryota; kingdom Metazoa; phylum Chordata; class Chondrichthyes; order Orectolobiformes; family Hemiscylliidae; genus Hemiscyllium; species Hemiscyllium ocellatum. Next base: position 80,966 of record NW_026869297.1, on the reverse strand, counting down.
GAGAGAGAGAGAGACGTGGAACGGGATGTTTCCTCTCGTGGGGCATTCTAGGACAGGAGGTCACAGGCTCAGGAGAAGGGGTAGCACATTTTAAAAACCGCAGGGTGGAGGAGAATGTGCTTCTCCTAAAGGGGTGCGAATCTGTGGAACTTGGTGGAGAGAATTCTAAAAAATAATAAAAAAAAAAGGAGGAATCAGACAGATTTTTAAAAAACAGTCATGGGTTGAAGGGATGAAAATGGAGGGGGAGTTGGGTAAGGAGTACATCAGCTATGATCAAATGTGATGGGCCGAATGGCCTAACTCCACCCCTCTACCTTCTGAGCGTTATTACCTTCCCGTCAGCTTTCTGGTCCTTGCCCCAGGCGCTCATGACGAAGGCATCGTTGACAGCCATGCAGGCAATGATCTCAATCCCCTTTTTCTTCAGCTCTTCACATTTCTCGATGTAGCTGGGCAGGTGAGACTGGTGTGGGAGAGACAGAGAGAGAGAGAGAGATGGGAGGGGTGGTGGGGGTGCAGACAGTGATCAGACACGAGGCGGCAGAGTGTTTCAAAAAAAAAGTCAGGGGGTGGGGAGGGAAGAGGAGGGGGAAAATTGCTCCCCGAGGGGGAAGGGGAAGCCGATTATCGAGTCTCCTGACCACACTCCCAGACACTGCAGCTATCCCCCTGCCCGCCCCTCACCCTAATATGGGGCAACACGGTGGCACAGTGGTTAGCCCTGCTGCCTCACAGCGCCGGGGACCCAGGTTTCGATTCCAGCCTCGGGCGACTGTGTGCGGAGTTCGCACACTCTCCCCGTGTCTGCGTGGGTTTCCTCCCACAGTGGAGGACGCGAGGACTGCAGATGCTGGAGTATCAGAGCTGAAAAACGTGTTGCTGGAAAAGCGCAGCAGGTCAGGCAGCATCCAAGGAGCAGGAGAATCGACGTTTCGGGCATGAGCCCTTCTTCAGGAATCATGCAAGAAGGACTTATGCCCGAAACGTCGATTCTCCTGCTCCTTGGATGCTGCCTGACCTGCTGCGCTTTTCCAGCAACACATTTTTCAGCTCTTTCCTCTCACAATCCAAAGATGTGCAAGTTAGGGTGAACTGGCCATGCTAAATTAGCCCGTGGTATTAGGTGCAATAGTCAGAGGGAAATGAGTCTGGGTGGGTTACTTTATCGGAGGGTTTGGTGTGGACTGGTTGGGCCGAAGGGCCTGTTTCCACACTGTAGGGAATCCAATCTAATCTAGGTCAGGGTGAGGGTTAGCGCCGCGTTGTCAGAAGCAGCCTGATTCTACAAAGAACGCGACGCTCCACACATTCTTCAGGGATCGCCACGGGAGTAGGTGCCCACCCCACAGTGAGATCTTGGTGTGCATGGTGCCAGCACACACAATCTCACATTTGAATTTACAGCGTTGGTGGCAGATTATTTTGGGTGGATTGTAAGGAAGGCGAAGGATGTTTTGGGGGTGGGAGGAGGCTCTGGAGAGTTCCACACCCAGTTAGAGGAAAAAAAAAGGCGGACAGGAAGGCCGAGAGGTGGGAATGGAGCTACGACGCGAGTGACTCACAAACAGGGAGGGAAGGGGGAAAAGAGAGCGAGAGAGAGAGCGAGAGCGAGAGCGAGAGCGAGAGCGAGAGCGAGCGTGTGAGTGAGAGAGAGAGAGAGCGCGTGAGCGAGAGAGAGAGGATAGAGGCTGGCCCCTCACCTTGGTACATGCCGGAGTGAACGCCCCGGGAACTCCGAACAGAATCCCCCTTTTCCCTTTGAAGAGCTCGGCGGTGTTGACGACGGAGTGAGGATCTCCCTCGTGGACGTCCACAGCTGGCAGTTTATCTCCGACCTGGAATTCGAGGCACAAACCCCCAAAAAAAAGTGAGCAAGGGTGGGGGGTCACTCCCACACGGCATCAGCTCCTGAACCCATTCACCCCCCCTACCTCCAGCCAACTAACGGGGCTGGACCCACCTCCACCGTCCCCAGCTGCCCCCTCGAAATGGGGGGGAACCCGCTCAGGAGATCGCAGCGAGCAGAGTCACGTTCCCCTGGGCCTGGAGGGTTGGTGTAGACTCAAATGGGCTGAATGGCCTGGTTCCACTCTATAGGGATTCTACGACACACAACATTTCCATCTTGGGGAGGGGGAAAGACTCCAACTATCCACACCTCTGTTATACACACAGAGACACAGGCCACTTGTTGGTACAGCATGGAAATGGCCATTCAGCCCAACTCATCCACACCAACCACAATCCCAAACTAAACTCATCCCACCTGCCTGCTCCTGGCCCATCTCCCTCCAAACCCTTTCCTATCTATGTCCTTATCCAAACGTCTTTTAAATGTAACTGTATCCACATCCACCACTTCCTCAGGAAGTTCATTCCACACTCAAACCACCCTCTCGTGTCTTTAAAAATCTTTCTCCTCTCGCCTTAGAGCGGTGTCCCTTGGTCTTGAAATCCCCCGTCCTAGGGAAAAGGCACCTGCCATTAACCCTATCTTGCTATTTTATAAACCTCTATATAAAAGGTCACCTTTCCCTAACTCCAGTGAAAGAAGTCCCAGCCTATCGTTCTAACGCAAACCTCCCATACCCAGAAACCGCCTGGTACATTGATTCTGAACCCTGTCCAGCTTAAAACCAGGTCCCCTGAACGGAGTCCCTCTGATTTGCCTGCACTGGGTCAGTATCCCTCTAAATCTTTTTTATTGACGTACAGTACTTTGTCTAGAGCACGAAGGCTGTATCCTTGTGCAATCCTGGGTTTATAGAAACATAACAGCGCTGAAAGTGTTGAAGTAATCGCGTTTCAGCTAACACATGGTTTAAAACATGTTTGAAACAGCATTCCCAGTTCACCAATCGTGTTAACAGCAAATTCACAAACACGCCTTATAGCAGATAACCTGCAGCTGTCTCATGGCTCTTAGGTGTTATAATTATAGCACCACTTCCTCTGCAGTGCATTGCACACACGCAACTCCCTCTGTTGACAGGGAAGAGACGGGGGGAGAGACGAAAATGTGTTGCTGGTTAAAGCACAGCAGGTCAGGCAGCATCCAAGGAACAGGAAATTCAATGTTTTGGGCATAAGCCCTTCATCAGGACTCTTTTTACTCAGAGACAGGGAGAGACAGGGAGAGACAGGGAGAGACAGGGAGAGACAGGGAGAGACAGGGAGAGACAGGGAGAGACAGGGAGAGACAGGGAGAGACAGGGAGAGACAGGGAGAGACAGAAGCTCTTTTCAGTAAATATTCCCCAGCCAGGACTGAACTGATACCTGGCCAACAGGCAGGTATCAGTCTCCAGGCTACATCTGAAAAACATGTTTATCCAGGACTGGCAAGCACTGGGGAGCAGGCACAGCCGCTGCAGAAGGCATCACGGAATAAACTACCTCATCTGCATGGCCAGCTCTCGGGGAGGTGATGGTGTGCTGTGGTTTGGCCCTGTGCTCCAGACTCCAGAAACAAAAGCCGAGTCCCCCCTCCCTGCTGAACTTAAACATGGAAATAGAATCGCTGCTCTTTCAGTGGCCCTCCCTCACTGAACTGCGAGGCTGTCCCTACAGCACATGCACTGCAGCAGTTTCAAGTTGGTAGCTCACTCTTCCCCCCCTTCCCCAAACAGGGGCAATTAGGTTCAGGCAACTAATACTGGGCCTTGACATCCAAACGACTAGCTCCCCATGGGGAGGGGAGGACTCAAGAGCAGGCTCAGGGTTTGAAGGGCACGGAAGGCAGAGCAAGGCAGGTCAAAGAGGGAGGAGAGTGAGAGCAAGAGGTGGCGGTGGCCACTCAGCCCCTCGGATACCATGCTAGCAGATCCTGGCTGATTGGTTCAGCCAGTGGAAGGAGGGGGAGCACAATAGAGTTAAAATTTCTACAGTGCCTTTTCAAGGACATTGAGCTAGTGTAACCAAGATGAAGCAGCTAGCTGCCTGCGGTGAGATTGTCAGGAAGGAAGATAGAGACACACACACACACATACAGAGAGAGACTCCTTGCCCTCTGCCTCCACAGCACCACCCCCCCCACCCACCGAGAACTTCCTCACACTGTCCCTCCGAAGAGTATCCCACCCAAATCCATTCCCCTATTACTCTATATTTACCCCTGACTAATTCACCCTAACCTGCACATCCCTGGGCACTATGGGACAATTTAGCACGGCCAATCCACCCTAACCTGCACATCCCTGGGCACTATGGGACAATTTAGCACGGCCAATCCACCCTAACCTGCACATCCCTGGGCACTATGGGACAATTTAGCATGGCCAATCCACCCTAACCTGCACATCCCTGGGCACTATGGGACAATTTAGCACGGCCAATCCACCCTAACCTGCACATCCCTGGGCACTATGGGACAATTTAGCATGGCCAATCCACCCTGACCCGCACATCCCTGGGCACTATGGGACAATTTAGCACGGCCAATCCACCCTAACCTGCACATCCCTGGGCACTATGGGACAATTTAGCATGGCCAATCCACCCTGACCCGCACATCTTTGGACTGTGGGAGGAAACCGGAGCACCCAGACACGGGGAGAATGTGCAAACTCCACACAGACAGTTACCGGACGCTGGAATCGAACCCTGGTGCTGGGAGGCAGCAGTGCTAACCACTGAGCCACCGTGCCACCCCTGTTGGCAGATGGGTTTGCTCACGAGGGGCAACGCTGACCGAACAGCAGAGTCCGCAGTGACGGAGGGAGCGGGGGCTCCTGCTCAATGCTCTTTGCCAGAGGGAGGAAGTATTGGAGGGGGGTTGGCAAAGCACGCGGCCACTCGGCTTCATGTAGAGTGGCATCGGGGCAAGGGAGTCCGCATGCTGAACGTTTCTAAACCAGGGTTCCATCACGTGCAGAGAGCACTGTGTGCAGCTCGGGCACATCGGGAAGGACTGGGCAAAATGTGTGGCGCGTAGTTAGTCCGCTAGCCGCACACTAACTTGGTGGTTGTCACAACCCACTCAGGGATTGTTTGGGGAGGGGGGGGGGTGCTGGGTGTGGAGTCACTTTTAACGAGAAACAGTGCAGGCGATTGAGGGACATTGCGCTCTCTGCCCTATCAGAACTGGATACAGAAAAAAGGGAGGTACAAAGATTTGAGATAACACGGTGTCATATCAGCGTGTGCTGCACTAACTGCTCTGATTGTAGCTTTCCCACCCCGTACAGTCATCAGGCGGGGCCCCTCTGAGCTTATCGTCCAGTTCTGTGAATTAAACGGCTCGACTTCGCTCCCGTCAGTCTAATCTCGCCTCACGGGTACAGGAGACGAATGGGCCCCCCCCTCAGTCAGACTCTCTTCCGCCCCCCCCACCCCTGCTTTTCAAAAGCTAAGGAGGAGGCGCAGAAATCAGACCCTGTTTCCCCCAAACACCTCTGCATTTCTGTAGCACCTTTCACCAGCTTAGCATCTGCACTTCTCAGATGCCAATCGCTCCAGCCTCGAACAGCCAGGTTCTGGGAAGCTCTTAGTGGTGGCTTCCCCACTACTGAGCCAGGAGGCCCAGGATTAGATTCCCTACAGCGTGGAAACAGGCCCTTCGGCCCAACAAGTCCATACCGACCCTCTGAACAGCAACCCATTCCCCCTAACACTGTGGGCAATCTAGCACGGCCAGTCCACCCTGACCTGCACATCTTTGGACTGTGGGAGGAAACCGGAGCACCCGGAGGAAACCGCACGCAGACACAGGGAGAATGTGCAAACTCCACACAGTCAGTAGCCTGAGGTGGGAATTGAACCCGGGTCTCTGGTGCCGTGAGGCCGCAGTGCCACTCAAAATGAGCTGCCAGAGGAAGTGGGAGGCTGGTACAATTGCAACATTTAAGAGGCATTTGGATGGGTATATGAATAGGAAGGGTTTGGAGGGATATGGGTCGGGTGCTGGCAGGTGGGACTAGATTGGGTTGGGATATCGGGTCGGCGGGGACCGAAGCTGTACATCTCTAGGACCCGGATTGCGAACCCCGACAGGGAACATCAGTTGGGCCAGCCAGCCCACTCAGAGAAAACCACGGCTGGTTCGATTTTGATCCCCCTTATCCCCACGGGGAGCAGGATTTGTAATTCGGGGGTCGACTCTGGACAATAACCAGGCCAAGGACCCCAGGGAGATACACACCCAGCACTTCAGTGCCTTCACCCAGTGAAAGCTGGGAGAGGACGGCAGGGTGGCACAGTGGTTAGCACTGCTGCCTCACAGCGCCAGAGACCTGGGTTTGCAATTCCCGCCTCAGGCGACTGTCTGTATGGAGTTTGCACGTTCTCCCCGTGTCTGTGTGGGTTTCCTCCAGGTGCTCCGGTTTCCTCCCACAGTCCAAAGATGTGCGGGTCAGGTGAATTGGCCATGCTAAATTGCCCGTAGTGTTAGGTAAGGGGTAAATGTAGGGGTATGGGTGGGTTGCGCTTCGGCGGGTCGGTGTGGACTTGTTGGGCCGAAGGGCCTGTTTCCACACTGTAAGTAATCTAATCTAGGACATCGCTGACAGAGCAGCATCCCCTCAGTACCGGCACCAGAGAGGGTCTGTTCAAATCCCAGGGAGTCTACCACATTGGAGACAAATGAGAGTGGGCAAATTCGAAAGGCAGCAGAACTAGCGCCTACAATTGTAGACCAATTTAATACCAGTGACGGGGATGGTTATTCAGGACGGAATTAGTAAATCACTCGGGGAGGGGGATTGATTAGCAAGAGACAGCACAGATTTCAGAAGGGGAACAATACTGTTTTCACAGACTCTCCGGGTGTTTTATCGAGGAGGTGGAAAGCAGAGAAACTTTGGAGTAGGACACGGTTAACGGGACAGACATGGATTGCTCGGAAGTGTTTGATACATTCCTCTCAAGGCTTGGTGTGGCAAAGCGGTAGGTCGCAGAGCAAAAAAGGAACAGGAGCAACGTGTTTGGCTGAGAGCGCGGGAAAGAAAAATAAAAGGAGAGAAAAGTGTAAAAGGAAAAGAAAAAAAAATGAGAAAAAGGTGAAAAAAAGAGAAGAAAAGAGAGCGAGTGCGTAAGAGAAGAAGGAAGGGGAATTCAGCGATGGGGAAATCAGTTTCTTTCCCGGTCTCCTGTGGCACGTTCTGGGAAATCCAACTTGTGCAACACCACGTTAGCCTAGCCAAAGCACCCACCCAGTTTTCACAGAACAAACACTGACTCAGCCCGGGGTGACACACTCCTCACCCTCCCGTCCCGTGTGACCACAGGAGATTAACACCCAACCCTTTGTCCCGCAAATACAAGGCGCAGAAACAGAGAGGGTGACAAGGCAGTTTTCCCAAACTGCGGGAGGGGAGAGAGAAAAAGAGGTAATCAGGCCAGCGCAGAGATTAGGAACTGCTGACTCAGTCAACTGTATCAGATTTGGGATAACGAGTGCTTATGGAGAATGTGTGCTTTTCAGGCTAACTGGCTGGAGGAAGATGTTTGTCTGAACTGGGAGTATCCCAGCCGTTCCCCAATACACACACGCACACAATGGTTACTCAACAGAGGTGGAGAAGATTAGGACAGGGTGGATAGACAGCAGCTAGTCCCTGAAGTTAGAGGGTCAACACTGAGCAAGGAATGATTTCAAAGTTTCAAAAGGTTGACTGGATTGGAGCAATAAAAGTTTTACACCCGGAGACTGGTGAGGGAGTCTGGAACACTGTTCCCAAGACAGCTCGGAGATGCGAGTGTTGGACTGGGGTGGACAAAGTTACAAATCACACAACACCAGGTTATAGTCCAACAGGTTTAATTGGAAGCACTGGCTTTCGGAGCGACCCTCCTTCATCAGGTGGTGGAGGAGGGCTCGATCCGAACACAGAATTTATAGCAAAAATTTACAGTGTGATGTGATGTACTGGGATGATAGTACTGATGGGAAACCTCTAGGGTTGGTGGGTAAGCGCTCAATGTCACAACACTCAAGGCTAGGGGGCTAGAACAGGAATGTAGGATTACTGTCATCGGTGGCCCTTCACAGACGAGGCTGACTCTCTCCCACTCTCGGGGTGGGGGCTCCTTGTGCCCAGCACCCATTTTGTCGCCCGAAGCACCTTCCCAGATGCCCCTCCCTCCAATTGAGAGAGAGAGACAGAGACAGAGACAGAGACAGAGAGAGAGACAGAGAGAGAGAGAGAGACAGAGAGAGAGAGAGAGACAGAGAGAGAGAGAGACAGAGAGAGAGAGAGACATGACGTGCCCAGCCCCATCCCCCATCGCAGCCAGTCGAGGGGAGGTCAGTGCCTCCATGCTGGGGTTATTGGCCTGGTCGAGGACACTGGTGCTGGATTGGTGTCGATAGGTTAGCATAGACTTGGTGGGCCAAAGGGTCTTTTCTGCGGCTGTATGGTGTCTAACACCTTCCTACCAACTTCCCAGGAAGGGTTAGACACCCAATGTATTCACAGGTCATTCCATACAGTGTTCTGGCTCCTTTTTCATGGATGGACTTCCGACAGAGGGGAGGACAGCGGAGATAAAGCCCAGCAGAAGTCAACGAGCGTGGAGATGAAAAAGTGGGGAGGAAGGGCTGATGGGGGAAAGAGACTGCAGGGAAAGAATTTTTCTTTTGACAAAAAGGTTGTGCCGTGATTTGCTTTGTAGGTTTGGTGAGTCAGGGAGGTGAGGAAGGTGGAGGGTGGGGGAAGGATTACACTCGAGGCAACTTAGTCCAAAGTGGGGCACACAGGGTTAAAGGGAGCTCTGGTCAGAGAGAGGTCCAGTAACCACACAAGGGTAAGGGACACATACTGCAACCCCCCCTCCTCTCCAAACCAGCTCAGAATCTTGGTCAGAGAGAGGAGGGAGCACGGAAGGAGGAGACATTTGAGAAAAGTAGTCGTCTGTGGAAATACTAAAACAGGGAACACAAGGATTGTGGGAAACACAGGCTCAGACAACAGGAGCTCATTGTTCCATACGCCAATCACTGCGGAATCTCGAGCCCAGGCAGGGGGAGCGGCATGAGGGTGGGACTGGGGAGCAACACCCTGGGAAGGTGGCTAGCCCAGAGTGCTGAGCCAACACACAAAAGAAATGGGAGAATAGCTTCGATAAAATTTTAAAAAGAAATGTGAGGCAATAACGAAATCTTGACAAAGGTGTCGAAATCTCAGTTGTGATTTGGTAAGGAGACCACAGCATTGCACAGTGTTGGAGAAACGGGGTGGAAGGAGGGAGGAGGAACTGAGAGAGAGAGAGAGACACAGAGAGACACAGAGAGACACAGAGAGACAGACAGAGAGAGAGAAAGAGACACACAGAGAGAGAGAGAAAGAGAGAGACAGAGCGAGAGAGAGAGACAGAGAGAGAGAGACAGAGAGAGAGAGACAGAGAGAGAGAGAGACAGAGAGAGAGAGAGACAGAGAGAGAGAGAGACAGAGCGAGAGAGAGAGACAGAGCGAGAGAGAGAGACAGAGACTTAAACACACACGCATTATAAATCAGCAACAGGCCATTCAGCCCCTTGAGTCATCCTGAACCCTTCTAAAAGCCAGCAAACTCAGGATCTGCACCATCTGTTGCTGGGAGAGATTTATCACGCGTTTAAAGGCGAGAAAGCAAGAATACCAGATTTAATATTTCACTCCAAGCAATTCCGTAGCAAATGCGATGGAATGTTTAAAAAAAAATCAGACTTGATGCAGCATTTCTCTCTGTCTCACATACAGAGCCCAACATGTTCAAAGATGTGCAGGTTAGGGTGGATTGGCCATGCTAAATTGTCTGCAGTGTCCAAGATGTGCAAGTTAGGGTGGGCTAGCTGTGGGAAATGCAGGGTAACAGGGATAGGAGGGTGGTGGGGGGCAATATGTCTGTGTGAGCTACTCCCAGGGCTGGCTTGGGTTCGATGGGCTGAACTGCTTCCACACTGTAGGGTTTCGATGTCACTTTCAGATTTCACACATCTCTGCAGTTCTGCCACTCACCCTCCCACATGCCCACTGTGTCCAGGATGGGTAGCTGCAGCCCTCTCTCCCAGGCCGGGTTAAGGAGCAGGGGTAATGGTCCAAGCAGGAGTGACTACCTTCGATGGGAGAGTTCGGTCACAGGCCCCAGAGTCCGACACTCTGCCAGATTTGACCATCACTGTAGCTTTCTGGGTGTCTGTATGAGTCAGCCTTATCTGCAGTCTGCATCTCAACTCCAGCTTTTGGGGAATCCAGTCAGGGTTTTAAACAATCTCAAGTGGAAGCGTTGGGGAGTAATAAAAGGAGGCCATCCAGCCAGCTCTGTCACCTACCTCCCCCACACGCTCGGCTTTGGCATTCGAGATTTTCTGACTAGTGAAAAGGCCAGAGGGAGTGGAGGGTCGTCGGCAGGGAGAGAAACAGGGGACGGTCCCAGGTAAACGCATCAACTGAAAACAGCAGCCAGAGAGCAGGCCGGAAGGCTAGGAGAGAGAGGGAGGGTTGGGATGCTGGAGGTTGGAAGGAGGCTGGTTTTCCTCAGGATGGATAGACTCGAGATGGTCAGGGTGAACAAGCAGACTTCCCCAAGGGTCACATTTCCAAGCCGGCCAAGGCAAACTTTGGTATGGCAACTGCTCTGCACCAAATGACACCGAATAAGAAACATAGCCTAGACCAAGGTTCCATTCATTGACTCCACCTACCCCTCCCGCTGCCTTTGGGAGCATCAGAGACCCCTCCCACCCTGGTTATAACCTCTGTCGAGAGAAGATACAAAAGCTGAAATACTTGTAGCGCAGATTCAAGAACAGCTTCTTCCCGGCTGTTATTGGATTTGTGGGTGGCACAGTGGTTAGCACTGCTGTCTCACAGCGCCTGAGACCCAGGTTCAATTCCCGACTCAGGCGACTGACTGTGTGGAGTTTGCACGTTCTCCCCGTGTCTGCGTGGGTTTCCTCCGGGTGCTCCGGTTTCCTCCCACAGTCCAAAGATGTGCGGGTTAGGTGAATTGGCCATGCTAAATTGCCCGTAGTATTAGGTAAGGGGTAAACGTAGGGGTATGGGTGGGTTGCGCTTCAGCGGGTCGGTGTGGACTTGTTGGGCCGAAGGGCCTGTTTCCACGCTGTAGGTAATCTAATCTAACCACCGTGCCGCCCTCGGTAGTTATGGGATGGAATTTGGATACACATTGCAATCAGTGTTGGATGCTAGATTAAGCTGGGAATGATAGATACTTGCTAGGTAAAGGAATTAAGGGATACAGTATGGAGTTAGTTCACTCTACTCCTCCCAATAGTAATATTTGAGATCTTTATCTTGACTGATCTATATACAAACCGCAGATAAGACTCAGTCATGCAGATAACCAGAAACCTACAGCAAAAACCTTCCACAATCAGTCACTCTCCCAAGGCGGGAGGAGAGCACAATCCTCCCCACTCCTTCCCCAAATTCGGAATGTTCCCCATTTCAGAAGGTGGGAATCGGAGAGGATGCAAATGATGGATGAGCCAATCATCCAGCACCCCCACCGATGGGGGTCAAAAGAAAGCTCTGCCCCTCTCCCCGGAACACCCCCTCCTTCATCTATTCCCCTTCTCCATTGTGGGTCGATCCAGCTTTCTCCTCCTAGCCCTTTGCAAGGTGCTAGAGGCACACAGACCCTTCGGCCCCAAACTCAACCAGCCCCAGCCGCCTGCGCTCAGCCCATTTCCCTCCAAAACTTTTCCTATTCGTGTATTTATCCAAAAGAGGTTTTTTTTAAAAACGTTACAAAATGTACCCCACAACCACCACTTCCTCAGGAAGCTCGTTTCACACACGAACCACGCTCTGTGTAAAACAAAGTGTTGCCCCTGCATGCCTTTAAAAATCTTTTCCCCTCTCATCTTACAAAATATGCCACCTCGTCTTAAAGTCCCCCAGAAAATATAGGATTCATCCTGGGGGAGGGGGGGTTCTCACATTCCCCCACTTTGAGGGATGGGGGAAATCATGCAGTCTTGAGAATTCCCCAATTAGCGCTGTTGTAGATTGCGAACACCCCTTAAGTCAAGAGCAGACCCAAGGTATGGCTCAAAAATGCTCTTGCACAGGTAATTTTTAAAAAGTTTTTAAGAAAAGCTGTGTGCTTTGAGGTGGCTTACAGAGCTACCAGGTTCCACCAATAACAAACAACCCGATCTGATACCAAACAAACAGCACTGGTGTCCACCAACAAACACTGGAAACAGATCCTATTCCCAAGTCTGAGGGGGACAGGTACACATTCACCTCACACAAGCAATCAGCCGCTTGGGAATCGAGTTGCGCAGGATCAGGGTTTGAAAACTGAGCCAGGAAAACACAAGTCAGCTCTGACGAGGAGTCATCTGGACTCGGAACGTTAACTTTCTCTCTCTTTCTCTCTCTCTCTCTCTCTCTCCACGGATGCTGCCTGACCTGCTGTGATTGTCAGCGCGGTTTGTAAAACTTTTCAGGACAGATCCCAGCATCTGTAGTTGTTCGCTCCCACATTCGGCCAGCATCCCATTAGCCCGGTGTGTGTGGGGCAAGCTCGTGCAGAATTGGGGCCACTTCACAATGGCACCTGCAAAAGCATTCTGGGGATGAGCCGGGCGCTATTAAAATTCAAGTCTGCCTCACCGCTGCTTCGGATAGAAGGAGTCAAATCAGGAATGGAGATTAAGTGGAAAGTCTCTACTCTCCAGCATTGGAGGGACTTTTAAAAAAGCCAGGGAAAATAAAAAGTTCACCGGACCCAAAACGTTAACTCTGCTTTCTCTCCACAGCCGTTGCTAGACTTGCTGAGGTTCTCCAGCAGTTTGCATTTAGTGGGTCAGATTTTAAACCAACCTTCGCAAACACTCACTATAGATAGACGATTAGATTAGACTTACAGTGTGGAAACAGGCCCTTCGGCCCAACAAGTCCACACCGACCCGCCGAAGCGCAACCCACCCAGACCCCTACATTTACCCCTTACCTAACACTACGGGCAATTTAGCATGGCCAATTCACCTGACCCGCACATCTTTGGACTGTGGGAGGAAACCGGAGCACCCGGAGGAAACCCACGCAGACACGGGGAGAACGTGCAAACTCCACACAGTCAGTCGCCTGAGTCGGGAATTGAACCCGGGTCTTCAGGCGCTGTGAGGCAGCAGTGCTAACCACGAGAGAAGGTACAGAAGTCTGAACACATGCACCAGCCGGTTTCGTAATAGTTCCAACACTACTGTTGTAAGAATACTGAATGGACTCACAAACTCTTAACATTTGCCTGTGTACCTGTGTTTTTGTTTTTGCTACTGTTTACCTATTCTATCTGCTGAAGATTGTGGATTCTTTGAAACTCTCTCTTCTAGTCAGTCCCCCTGTGAATACACTCATTTCCACTGTCTTCAACACCACCCCCCTCCAACATTTTGTTTTGGCTTCAGATTTCAATACTGCTCAAGATTCCTGTTCAGAATGCTTACTGGGACATGCTGAAAAGGCTCCAAAACAAAAAAAACACAAGCCCTTCCCTCCTGGAATTAAAACGGAGCATTTAGCCTTGATAGGTCTGACCCGAGCATAAATTTCGACTCATCGACTGCGAGAGACTACAAACATTTTTTTGCAACCGGATCAGATTCCCTAAATCGATTCGAGGTTAAATTCCTAAGGGGAACTTACACTGGCAAAGGCTTGCCTTAACGAACCGGAATTTTAAGATGGCTACATGTTTAATGTTGGAAGGGAGGACAGGAAAGACATTGGCTGAGGAGTCAAAGATGGGAGCTGGGATGGGAGGAGAAATAAGGGTTTCCCCGAATGTAAAACTTTCACCTTGGGAGAGGAAGCAGAGGACAAAAGGAGAGGGAAAAAAAAGGGAAAAGAGTGAATAGTATTCTTTTTTATTTTAAATCTGAAATGAGTGCAATTGAGCCTGCTGTTAGGAGACACTAGTGGTGGAGCAGGACTGGGTAAGGCAGTGGGCAGGGTAAGAGGGTAGCCATGGCAGAGATAGGGGGCAGATAGGTGGTTAACATGGGTCTAGGCTATGGTACCCGAGGAACTGGGTGCAGCTGAGGGGACAGCAAGGGGACCTCTCCCTCTCCCCCTCTCGGCTTAGAACATAGAACAGTACAGCACAGAACAGGCCCTTCAGCCCACAATGTTGTGCTGACCACTGATCCTCATGTATTTACCCTCAAATTTCTGTGACCATATGCATGGCCAGGAGTCTCTTAAATGTCCCCAATGACCTTGCTTCCACAACTGCTGCTGGCAGCGCATTCCATGCTCTCACAACTCTGTGTAAAGAACCTGCCTCTGACATCCCCTCTATACTTTCCTCCAACCAGCTTAAAACTATGACCCCTTGTGTTAGCCATTTCTGCCCTGGGAAATAGTCTCTGGATATCGACTCTATCTATGCCTCTCATTATCTTGTATACCTCAATTAGGTCCCCTCTCCTCCTCCTTTTCTCCAATGAAAAATGTCCGAGCTCAGTCAACCTCTCCTCATAAGATAAGCCCTCCAATCCAGGCAACAACCTGGTAAACCTCCTCTGAACCCTCTCCAAAGCATCCACATCTTTCCTATAATAGGGTGACCAGATCTGGACACAGTATTCCAAGTGCGGTCTAACCAAAGTTTTATAGAGCTGCAACAAGATCTCACGGCTCTTAAACTCAATCCCCCTGTTAATGAAAGCCAAAACATCCTATGCTTTCTTAACAACCCTGTCCACTTGGGTGGCCATTTTAAGGGATCTATGTACCTGCACACCACGATCCCTCTGTTCCTCCACACTGCCAAGAATCCTATCCTTAATCCTGTACTCAGCTTTCAAATTCGACCTTCCAAAATGCATCACCTCGCATTTATCCAGGTTGAACTCCATCTGCCACCTCTCAGCCCATCTCTGCATCCTATCAATGTCCCGCTGCAGCCTACAACAGCCCTCTGTACTGTCAACGACACCTCCAACCTTTGTGTCATCTGCAAACTTGCTGACCCACACACCCCCAAAACAATTCCCCCTCCACCACACTAATGACCAAAACCCAACCCCTTAAGCAAATACACCCAAACTCCCTTTCCATTGCTCCCATTATCCTCTCCTCTCTCCAATAACAGAACTCGGCCTAACACCAGCCCCACTATTGCTTCCCCTAACGACCCCAAATCCCCTCCTTTCCCCACTGACGAATGCCCCCACACAACACCCACCCCATCAACAAACATTCCTCCAACACCAAACCTTTCTCTCCATCACCAAATATACCCAAACCCCTTTCCACTCCCCCTCATCACCAAATATCCCTGACTTTCATCCACCAAACACACTCCCCACCAAAAACCCTCTCCAACACCAAGCCCCTCTGCCCATTGCAATCACCCCTGGACCATCCAACACCAAAGCCCCTCTGCCCATTGCAATCACCCCTGGACCATCCAACACCAAAGCCCCTCTCCCCATTGCCAATCACCCCTGGACCATCCAACACCAAAGCCCCTCTGCCCATTGCCAAGCACCCCTTGCATTTCCAACACCAAAGCCCCTCTGCCCATTGCCAATCACCCCTGGACCATCCAACACCAGCCCCTCTCCCCATTGCCAATCACCCCTGGACCATCCAACACCAAAGCCCGTCTGCCCATTGCCAAGCACCCCTTGCATTTCCAACACCAAAGCCCCTCTCCCCATTGCCAATCACCCCTGGACCATCCAACACCAAAGCCCCTCTCCCCATTGCCAATCACCCCTGGACCATCCAACACCAAAGCCCCTCTCCCCATTGCCAATCACCCCTGGACCATCCAACACCAAAGCCCCTCTCCCCATTGCCAATCACCCCTGGACCATCCAACACCAAAGCCCCTCTCCCCATTGCCAATCACCCCTGGACCATCCAACACCAAAGCCCCTCTCCCCATTGCCAAGCACCCCTGGACCATCCAACACCAGCCCCTCTCCCCATTGCCCATCACCAACCCAAGACCCTCTGCCAGCAGCAGATAGGTGCCATAGGGAGGTCAGAGGTCAAAGTGACCTTCCCTTGGCTTCATGCAGCCCCCTTGACCCCTAACCTCTGACCTTGATGGGCATGGTGGCGGCTGAAACGCGGTGAATTTGCCTCAAGCTCCTGCCGACCGATCCGCACACTCTCTGGGGCAGCTGGTTCATTGCGCCGCCTTTATCTAGCGCCGTCAGCGCCCGCCCTCCATCTATAATCCCTGCCCTGCTCCCGCAAACGGCCGCCGTCGCCCCTGGCAACCGGCCCGGCCCCGCCCCCCGGCGCTGACGTGGGCGGCCAATGACGTCACCGCCCACCCCGCTCACTCAGGATGACTGGGCGCTGAGCATGCGCGCTGCCGACCGGCCGGCCGGGTGCGGCACTGGACATGCACGCTGCTGCGCAAAACCGGGTCCGGCATCGGACATGCGCGCTGCTGCCAGACCG
Source organism: Hemiscyllium ocellatum (assembly GCF_020745735.1). NCBI lineage: Eukaryota > Metazoa > Chordata > Chondrichthyes > Orectolobiformes > Hemiscylliidae > Hemiscyllium > Hemiscyllium ocellatum. Next base: position 64,588 of record NW_026869297.1, on the reverse strand, counting down.
GGTCCGGCGTCGGACATGCGCGCTGCTGCCAGACCGGGTCCGGCGTCGGACATGCGCGCTCCTGCCGGAGCGGGTCCGGCGGTCACAGGCACACGGCTGTTCGCCCGTCACAAAGACCGGCGTTGAGCATGCGCATCTGCCGGTCCCGCCCGGAAAGTCGCCCAGACAGTATTGCGCATGCGCATTTTCCGTCCAGTTACAATGACTTGACATAAAGCATGCGCACTAGCTTCGTTCTGTGGAGAGGGGCTGATGATGACGTCTTTGGACACACCATTAGAGTGTCAGTGGTTCGAAACCCACTGTAGCTGGAATTAATTAATACTAACCTAATAAGATTATTTTACATTAATCTTAATTTTAGTACTATTACAAGTAATACCAGGCTATTAACATTAATTTTATTAATAATAATAGTCTATCAACAGTAATCCCTGAATTCTCTCCCTAAAGGCACTGTGGGTTTCCAATTTAACGCCATTTTCTTAAGGGCAACCATGGATGGGCTATAAATGCTGGCTCAGTCAATGAAGCTGAGTGAATTTATCCAACAAAAATCACAGGTTCATTTCTGCTGTCCTTACCTGTTCGGTTCTGGATGGGGCATTGGGTTCATAGAGATGTACAGCACGGAAACACACCCTTCGGTCCAACCTGTCCACGCCGACCAGATATTCCAACCCAATCTAGTCCCACCTGCCAGCACCCGGCCCATATCCCTCCAAACCCTTCCTATTCATATACCCATCTGAATGCCTCTTAAATGTTACAATTGTACCAGCCTCCACCACTTCCTCTGGCAGCTCATTCCATACACGTACCACCCTCTGCGTGAAAAAGTTGCCCCTTAGGTCTCTTTTATATCTTTCCCCTCTCACCCTAAACCTATGCCCTCTAGTTTTGGACTCCCCGATCCCAGAGAAAAGACTTTGTCTATTTATCCTAGCCATGCCCCTCATGATTTTGTAAACCTCTAAAATGTCACCCCTCAGCCTCCGACGCTCCAGGGAAAACAGCCCCAGCCTGTTCAGTCTCTCCCTATAGCTCAGATCCTCTAACCTTGGCAACATCCTTGTAAATCTTTTCTGAACCCTTTCAAGTTTCACAACATCTTTCCGGTAGGAAGGAGACCAGAATTGGCCTAACCAATGTACTGTACAGCCGCAACACTCCCTCGGACCTTACCATTAAGTGTATAAGTTCTGCTAAAATTTGCTTTCCCAAAATGCAGCATCTCGCATTTATCTGAATTAAACTCCATCTGCCACTTCTCAGCCCGTTGGCCCATCTGGTCCAGATCCTGTTGTAATCTGAGGTAACCCTCTTCACTGTCCACTACACCTCCAATTTTGGTGTCATCTGCAAACTTACTAACTGTACCTCTTATGCTCGCATCCAAATCATTTATGTAAATGACAAAAAGTAGAGGACCTAGCATTGATCCTTGTGGCACTCCACTGGTCACAGGCCTCCAGTCTGAAAAACAACTTTCCACCACCACCCTCTGTCTTCTACCTTTGAGCCAGTTCTGTATCCAAATGGCTAGTTCTCCCTGTATTCCATGAGATCTAACCTTGCTAATCAGTCTCCCATGGGGAACCTTGTCAAACACCTTACTGAAGTCCATATAGATCACATCTACCGCCCTGCCCTCGTCAATCCTCTTTGTTACTTCTTCAAAAAATTCAATCAAGTTTGTGAGACATGATTTCCCACACACAAAGCCATGTTGACTATCCCGAATCAGTCCTTGCCTTTCCAAATACATGTACATCCTGTCCCTCAGGATTCCCTCCAACAACTTGTTCCACCACTGAGGTCAGGCTCACCAGTCTATAGTTCCCTGGCTTGTCTTTACCGCCCTTCTTAAACTGTGGCACCACGTTAGCCAACCTCCAGTCTTCCGGCACCTCACCTGTGACTATCGATGATACAAATATCTCAGCAAGAGGCCCAGCAATCACTTCTCTAGCTTCCCACAGAGTTCTCGGGTACACCTGATCAGTCCTGGGGATTTATCCACCTTTAACCGTTTCAAAACATCCAGCACCTCCTCCTCTGTAATCTGGACATTTTGCAAGATGTCACCATCTATTTCCCAACAGTCTATATCTTCCATGTCCTTTTCCACAGTAAATACTGATGCAAAATATTCATTTAGTATCTCCCCCATTTTCTGTGGCTCCACACAAAGGCCACCTTGCTGATCTTTGAGGGGCCTTATTCTCTCCCTAGTTACCCTTTTGTCCTTAGTATATTTGTAAAAACCATTTGAATCCTCCTTAATTCTATTTGCCAACGCTATCTCCTGTCCCCTTTTTGCCCTCCTGATTTCCCTCTTAAGTATACCCCTACTTCCTTTATACTCTTCTAAGGATTCACTCGATCCTTAGAAGAACTGGGGTTCAATTCCCGCCTCAGGCGACTGACTGTGTGGAGTTTGCACGTTCTCCCCGTGTCTGCGTGGGTTTCCTCCGGGTGCTCCGGTTTCCTCCCACAATCCAAAGATGTGCGGGTCAGGTGGATTGGTCATGTTAAATTGCCCGTAGTGTTAGGTGTAGGGGTATGTGTGGGCTGCGCTTTGGCGGGTCGGTGTGGACTTGTTGGGCCGAAGGGCCTGTTTCCACACTGTAAGTAATCTAATCTAAAAAAAAAGATTGTGTATCCTCACTATCCAGTTCAGCGTCTGTTCTCACAGTGCAACATCTCATCTCCCAGAGTGTGTCCCACTACTGCATGGGAGTTTGAGTTAATGAAATGATTCTGGGGTTATAAAGCCAAACAAACAATGAACACAGAACTACTGCCGATGAGTGGAAAAATCCAACTGGTTCGCCCATGTTACTCAAGGAAGAAAAACTGCTTTCCTCACCCAACGCGTGGGTATCAAAGCTACTTGGATCCCAAAGTCGTAGCATCATAACAGCACAGAAACAGACTCTTCGGTCCAACATGTCCATGCCATCCAGGTTTCCCACTCTAGAACCATTTGCCAGCACTAGGCCCATATCCCTCTAAATCCTTCCTATTCATGCGTCCATCCAGATGCCTTTTAAATGTTGTAATTGTACCAGCCTCCACTACTTCCTCTGGCAACTCATTGCAAACACGCAGAACCCTCTGTGTGAAAACGTTGCCCCTTAAGTCCCTTTTAAATCCTTCCCCTCTCTCCTTAAATCTATGCCCTCTGGTTTTAGACTCCTCTGCCCTGGGGAAAAAAAAATCTTGTCTATTCACACTGTCGCTGCCCCTCATGACCCCTGTAAGGTCACCCTTCAGCCTCCGACACGCCAGGGATAAAGGTCCTAGCCTACTCAGCCACTCCTTATAACTCAAACCTTCCAGTCCCGGAAGCACCTTTGGACATTTTTGTCTGTACCCTTTCTAGTTTAGCAACATCGCTCCTATAGCAGGGTGACCAGAATTGCACACAGTATTCTAACCGTGGCCTCACCAATGTCCTGTAGAGCTGCAAGATGACCTCCCAATGTCCTAACCTCAATACACTGACCAATAAAGGCAAGGATACCAAGTACCATCTTGATTATCCTGCCTACCAGCAACTCCACTTTCACAGAACTATGAACCTGCATGTTAAGTCCCTCTGTTCAACAACACACCCCAGGGCCCTACTACTAATGGGTGTAAGTCTTACCAAACTGCAAATAAAACTCTCCTTTATCTGAATTAAAACTCCATCTGCCACTCCTTGGTCCATTGGCCCATCTGACCAAGATCCCATTGTACTGGTCTGAAATAACCTTCCTCACTGTCAACGTAATAACTGTGCCTCCTATATTCTCGACAGTCACCATAGCCTCGGAAAACTCTCCTAACACCTGGGGCTCTTCTGCCAACACTGTCTCACAGATGAGATAAGACAATAGCCAATAGGTGCAGGAGTAGGCCATTCAGCCCTTCGAGCCTGCACCGCCATTCAATGTGATCATGGCTGATCATTCCTAATCAGTATCCGCTCCCTGCCTTATCTCCATAACCCTGTATTCCACTATCTATGAGAGCTCTATCCAGTCCCCTCTTGATTGGTATCATAGCCACTGCCTCCACCACCGATGCTCAGTAGCAGCAGTGTGTACCATCTACAAGACGCACTGCAGCAACTCATTGGTGGCACAGTAGCTAGCACTGCTGCCTCACAGCGCCAGAGACCCGGGTTCGATTCCCATCTCAGGCGACTGACTGTGTGGAGTTTGCACGTTCTCCCTGTGTCTGCGTGGGTTTCCTCTGGGTGCTCCGGTTTCCTCCCACAATCCAAAGATGTGCAGGTCAGGTGAATTGGCCATTGCCTGTAGTGTTAGGTGAAGGGGTAAATGTAGGGGAATGGGTCTGGGTGGGTGGCGGGTCGGTGTGGACTTGTTGGGCCGAAGGGCCTGTTTCCACACTGTAAGTAACCTAATCTAATCTAAAACTCACCCAAAGATCCTCAGGCAGTACCTTCCAAACCCACAGCCAGTTCTATCTAGAAGGACAGGGGCAGCAGATACATAGGAACAGCAACCCTCCCCATGTGAGTTCCCCTTCGCGCCACTCACTACCCTGATTTGGAAATGTATCCCTGCTCGTTCAATGTCAAAAACCTGGAATTCCCTCCCTATTGGACATTGTGGGTCAACCTACAGCAGGTGGAAGGATTCTGGGTAATCCAAGATGGAGGAAGGGAAAGGTTTCTGGCTGGAACAGCTGCTCCTTCCTTGAGGGATTTTAGGAGCTGGAGGTGATTTCCTCAAATTCCAGGAGGAACAATGACTGTTTTAGAGGCTGTTGCACTGTTTTGGAACTTTGGGGGAACCGTGGGCGGCACGGTGGCACAGTGGTTAGCACTGCTGTCTCACAGCGCCTGAGACCCGGGTTCAATTCCCGCCTCAGGCGACTGACTGTGAGGAGTTTGCACGTTCTCCCCGTGTCTGCGTGGGTTTCCTCTGGGTGCTCTGGTTTCCTCCCACAATCCAAAGATACGCGGGTCAGGTGAATTGGCCGTGCTAAATTGCTCGTAGTGTTAGGTAAGGGGTAAATGTAGGGGTATGGGTGGGTTGCGCTTCGGCGGGTCGGTGTGGACTTGTTGGGCCGAAGGGCCTGTTTCCACACTGTAAGTAATCTAATATAATCTAATTTGGATGGGTATATGAATAGGAAGGGTTTGGAGGGATATGGGCCGGGTGCTGGCAGGTGGGACTAGATTGGGTTGGGATATCTGGTCGGCATGGACGGGTTGGGCCGAAGGGTCAGTTTCCGTGCTGTACATCTCTATGACTACAACGATTTAAGAGGGCCGCTCACCGCCCCACCTCCACAGCTAGGGAACCGGCACTAAATACTGGCGCACCCACATCCCGTAAGTGAATGGGAAAATGAAGTATCATCGTGCTAAATGGGACAGATTTTGAATAGATCTAGTTACTCAAAACCTGTGGGCATTCACTGTGTACTCAGGCACAATCTACAAATCTTGTGGCCTGGCAAATCCTCAACTCTATCACAAGCAAACGACCAACCCACAAAGTCAACTGATATCTGATAAGTTAACATCCTCGAAGCGAAAAGAAAAATTGCCTCATCATTGCTCTTTACCAAGCACTTTCAATTTGTCTGCCCCACCCCCCAGCATCTTGGCAAAGTAACTCGAAGGGGCCTCTCTCCAGGCCCCCCTCCCAAACCGGTACACCTCAGTCAAATCTCCCCTCTGCGTCCCTCCACCAAGGGAAACAAGTCCCAATCTTTCCTCACTGAGCCAATGTAGCCAAGTGGACCTCATCGAGTATGAGTTACTGTTTGGGGCTGTTGACCAGGTTCCGTCAGGGAGCCCTGGCTGACAGATAGAAACAGCAGCCTCACACGACAGGGGGAAAAATAAGCATTACCGCTGTCAGGCGGTAGTGTGGGGGAAAAAAAAATAAACAGGAAAGAAGAAAAAAAAATAAACAGCAGCGGTTCTGCTCGCTCTGAGGGAGCTGGACCAGTGTCAAGGACTCTCTGAGTGTAAATAAAGAGTGAGGGGATACCAGTCTCTGTGGGGTTATTTTAGTGGCAACGAGAGAATGCTCCTGAAGACGTTCGCTCATCTTTGAGCTGGGGGTAAGCATTTTTGGCATCATGCTATTATTTGGGAATCTTGACTTGTTCGTTCCTGTCATCGAAAACCGGGCCCGTCGTAGATAAATAATATATTTCTTTTTTCCCAGGCAAATGACATTGGGGCAGATAAAAGTCAACGAGTGATCCTCCTGACGGCTTGTGGACCTGCAGCTTTTTGGGTTGTTTGGAGCCTGAGTTTCCCAGATATTAAAACCTTTCAAGAGTTGGCAGATTTGGTTAAGGAATATTACAACCCCAAGCATCCTCTAATTCTGAGATACTGTCGGTTTGATTCCACAATTCATGAACCAAGATGGTGTGTGGTTTGAGGGGAACTTGCAGGCGGTAAGTGTTCCGATGTATCTGTTGCATCAGGATTTTTGGCAAGGTTAAGATGACTAGCGGTGACGTGTGAGTTTGGTTTAGCCCTTAATGAGATGTTAGAGGCCATTTGATAGGTGGTATTAATGATGTAACCATGCAAAAGCACCTATCAGCTGAAGCCTGTCTGGCTTCATCACTGGAAAATGTAGCAAGTGAAGCCAATGAGGTGCAGAGTGTTCCAATGGAAGTGGACATCCTCGCCAGTCCAACTGAGCTTGGGGAACACCACTTGAGTGAAGGCAAGTGTGTAGCCTCACTCAGGACATGTCCTGGACAGAGGGACTCTCGGTCAGCCCACGGCAAAACCCCAAAACAAAGCCAAGGCTTGACCAAAGCCATTCCACAGGATCCAGGCTGGCAAGTCACTGCAGTTACTGGACCTAACTTTTAGTGAGAGAACTCATAGGCTGGTATTCAGGTGAGTGCACACCCTGGAAAGTCCATCTACATAGACTACTTTCTAAATGGTGAGAAAATTCGTAAAGCCAAAGTACAAAGGGATCTGGGAGTGCTAGTCGAGGATTCTCTAAAGGTAAACATGCAGGTTGAGTCCGTGATTAAGAAAGCAAATGCGGGGGGATCCAAGATGGCGGCGACCCAGCAAGACTGAGTCCACAGTGCTCTACCCAAAACTTGGGAAAAGTGGGCTATCCACCCCCACCACACTCACTAAACCATTTATAATAGTTGTTAACCTTAAATAGTTACCTATTAGTACATTTAAATAGTCTAATACTAGCTGGAAAATGAGTAAAGGGAAGGGAACAGGCGGCTCTAAGAAAGCAGGGACCCCTCCCCCACCCTCTCCCTCTTCAGCTGCAACAAAGGTGTCCTCAGCTACTTCAGGAGAGTTACCAATGAAGATGAGCTTTGAGGAGATGTTTGCCAGGTGGGAGGCGAAGATTGATGCTTTTATCGATGAGTCTCGGCAGAGCAGAGAAGCACTATCAGCCGAGCTGCAGAAGCAGGGCAGAGACATTCAGGAATTGGAGCGCCGAGTCAGAGAGGTGGAGTCGAAGGCCGCAGCCTCAGAGACTGCGATAAAATCAACAGCCGACCACATCCGTTTTCTCGAGAATCGAGTCCAGAACCTAGAAAACCACATTGATGACCTCGAAAATCGATGTCGTAGAAAAAATATTCGGTTGTTGGGCCTTCCCGAGCAGGAAGAGGGAGGCCAGCTCACCGTATTCTTAGAGCAGTGGCTGCCACAACTTTTAAATCTGCAGGCTGGATCAGGCCGGGTAAGGGTAGAATGGGCCTACCGGGTCACAGTACGTGGGCCCGGCTCAACCCAGCGCCCACGCCCGGTCCTGTTCCAGCTGCAGAGCTATAGGGAGAGGCAGATGCTCCTGGAAGCCTCAAGAAATCTGGGAAAAGATCCCCAAGCTATGACCCACAAAGGATCCAGGATCATGCTGTTCCAGGACTTCTCCCCAGCTTTGGTCCGAAAGAGGAAGGCATTCGATGAGGCGAAGAAGCGTTTAAGGGACTTAAATATCCAGTACTCCTTACGATATCCAGCGACGCTACGCCTTAGCCACGAAGGATCCATATATAACTTCGGATCACCGGAGAAGGCTAAGGAATTCTTGGACTCTCTTAAATAAGCTGTAAGAGATTGTGGACGTTGGTCTGCCTTTCCCATAATTTTGGTTTACATCCCTTCATCTTTTCTTATCTTTCCCCCATGTGTGTATGTATATATATATGTTGGGGCGTTTGGTTAATGTTGATGGGGGGAGGTGGTTACCTTATTCTATTTTACTTCTGTTTTTAGGAGTGGGGTTGTTTTTCTTTCCCCTGTTATTTTGTGGTATTATATTTAAGTATTACGTGTTGAGATTGTAATCTTATAGTTATATATGGTATTAATATTCCCAAATATATTTAGATGTGGGTGTGGGTGGGGGTGGGGTGTTCACTGTTAACTCTAGCTTTATATTATATTTGAATTCTCCTCATTTTATTGAGGAACACCTGGGTCAAGGGTGGGGCACTGGTTGGAAGAGGGTAAGATGGACTGTGGGAGAGGAAGTGACGCTCCCTGGGAACAAGGGAGAAAATCTCCAATTCGGAATGTTTTATATTTTTTATACTTAGAAAGAGTTTTTTGTTATATTGTTTTGAGTGTATCAGAGAATCTTTACTTTTGTAAATCTTGTATGCTCCATGCTCGGGATGTTCTAGATAGGGTTTCCCCTCCCGAGGGGTCTCGGATCTGTCCAGATGATTATGGCTGAACAGTCGGTTAAGTGGTGCACCTGGAATGTCAGGGGGAGTAATTCGCCAGTTAAAAGGAAGAAAATATTATCAAATCTTAAGAAGGAGAGAGTTGATATAGCTCTCCTACAGGAGACACACCTGTCGGATAAAGAACACTTAAAATTACGACAGGGCGGATTTGATCAGGCCTTTTTTTCCTCTTTTAATTCAAAAAGCAGGGGAGTGGTTATCCTTGTCCGGAAGAACTTCCCTTTGAAAATTCTAAATCAGATAAAAGACGAATCTGGACGATATATTTTGATTAAAGCCCTCATAAATGGAGAGGAATATGGGATCTTAAATGTATACTGCCCCCCGGCACACCCCTTTAAATTCATAACGGAAGCTTTTTCAAAACTGATGGCCTTTGGTGCCCGTCATACAATTATAGGGGGAGACTTTAATTGCATTATGGATCCGGAAATAGACAGGATTCCCAAGAGTGCCGCTGGAGTATCTCCCAGATCTAGACAACTGGCGGACCTGAATAAAGAATTAGGATTGGTAGATGTATGGAGATGTCTCCATCCACAGGGTAGAGATTTTTCTTTCTACTCTAATCCACATAAATGTCACACAAGAATTGATATGTTTTTTGCCCCATCGATTTTTCTAAACTCTATAGCAACCTGTAAAATAGGTACTATAGCAATCTCTGACCATGCCGCTGTATACATGGAAACTAAGGTAAAGAACAATGGGACATCTGCTCAGCATTGGCGTATGGACCCCTTTCTGATAAAAGATAACAAATTTTTAAAGTACTTCTCCCAAGAACTTAAAACTTTTTTAGAAATTAATACTGGTACGGCTAGCAATCCGTCAATGATGTGGGAGACCATCAAAGCTTATGCACGAGGTTTGATCATCTCCTATTCAGCGACCCAGAGGAAAATGAAGAGAGAGCAACAGCGTCTGCTCGAAGCTCGCCTAAAAGCAGCCGAAACAGCATACGCTGATAGACCTTCTATCACAAAATTGCAGAGGATTACAGCTCTTAGGACAGCTTTAAACACCGCGCTTACTCAAACGGCTAAAAGGGAAATATTATTTGCAAAACAAAGATTATTTGAATATGGCGACAAACCGGGTAGATACTTAGCATTTCTTGCAAAGAAAAAGAAAGCCCCTCAAACTATTCCGACCATCAAGGAAAGTACAGGTACCCTGACTCATGATCATAAAAAGATCAATGCGACCTTTAAAGAATTTTATTCTGAACTATATAGATCGCAGGACTGCGAAGATAGGATTAGGAGGATGCAGTCATTTTTTAAAAATTTGACCTTCCCGGGCCTGACTCCGGAACAGGTCTCGGCCCTAAATACCCCTTTAACAGCCCAAGAAATACTTGAGGCAATTAGGCAACTTCAGAGCGGAAAAGCACCGGGCCCGGATGGTTTTCAAGCTGAATTCTATAAAGAATTTACAGGAATATTGGTTGACCCACTTATGGACATGTATAATTTTGCGCATAGTCAGGTCTGTCTCCCGCCCACGCTGAAAGAAGCAAATATTTCTCTTATCCTCAAAAAAGGAAAAGACCCAGAAGATTGTGCATCTTACAGACCAATATCCTTACTAAATGTAGACTTTAAAATTCTCTCAAAAATGTTAGCACTAAGACTAGAAAGGGTACTGCCATATATTATAAAGGAGGACCAGACGGGATTTATTAAGGGCCGCAGATCATCCAATAATATCAGAAGGGTCTTGAATATGATCCAAGCCTGTCATCAGGGAAAGATACCAGGAGTAGTAATTTCATTAGATGCGGAAAAGGCATTCGATAGGGTTGAATGGTCATATTTATTTTACACATTGGAAAGGTTTGGCGTTGGACAGGTGTTTACCAAATGGGTTTCAACATTGTATAATGACCCCAAAGCAGCTGTTATTACTAATGGGTTAAGATCGGATGGCTTCAGTGTGGGTAGGGGCTGCCGTCAAGGATGTCCTCTCTCACCATTGTTGTTTACACTGATAATCGAACCATTAGCAGAAGCCATCCGGACTGATCCTAATATAACGGCCCCGAGGATTGGTACAGGTAAACACAAAATTACCCTCTGTGCAGATGACGTTCTCTTATTCCTCAGTAATCCTTTAATGTCAGTGCCTCGTCTAATTCAAGTTATTAATACATTTAGTGCATTCTCAGGCTATAAAATTAATTTTTCAAAATCGGAAGCTATGCCAATGGGTGGTCTGGCTATGATACCCCACTTAATGGACGGATCCCCTTTTCCCTTCTGTTGGTCCCTGGAGGGCTTCTTATATTTAGGTATTTTTATCACGCCAGTATTTGATCAGCTGTATAGGGCTAATTTTGTACAATTAATGGAAAGGATAAGGCAGGACCTCCAGCGATGGAGAGACCTTCCGATTTCCTGGCTAGGGAGAATAGCATTAATTAAAATGAATGTTCTGCCCCGTCTCTTATATCCTATGAGAATGCTCCCGCTGATGCTGCCAAGGCTAGCCCTACGTAAATTATATGGCTGGTTGGGCTCCTTTATTTGGAACCATAGACGGCCCCTTATTAAGCTGAAGAAGCTACAGCTTCCACAGGCAAGGGGAGGACTGGACTTCCCAGACTTTAGGAAATATCAGTTAAGCTCCCTACTAAGTTACATAGCTGATTGGGTTTCATCTGATCCACAATCAATTTGGCTGGATATCGAAGCCTCCCAAGTAAAATACCCACTTATTAACCTTTTATTTTCAGATAAGAGGAAAATCATTACAGACCACTGTAAAAATCCCATAATATTAAACACAATTAAGGCCTGGAATATAATGCGGCAAAATGAGGGTAACTCACATAAAACATCCCCCTATGCACCAATAGTAGGCATGGGGATTCCAACCGGGGATTACAGATGCTACCTTTAAACTCTGGAGATCCAGGGGCATCTCATGCTTAGGGGACCTATTTAAAGATGGGATCCTGATGTCCTTTGAGCAGCTGCGTCTGAAATTCGGAATACCTAATGGGGATCTCTTTCGATACTTCCAAGTTCGAGATTATATACAGAGGAAGACTACATTAATAGATAGTCTTTATAAATCAGACAGAGAACGTAATGTCTTACGACCAGCGGGGGCATCCTCCGTTAGTACTATATACCATTTGCTACATGATGGAGTCTCAGGAGACATGGATGACCTGCTTAAAACATGGGAGCAGGACTTGGGGCTAGAAATCTCTGAGGATATGTGGAATGACATTTGGGAAAATGCTAGAAGAATTGCTATCTGTAACAGAACTCAGGCTATCCAACTAAAGATACTTCATAGGGCCCATATAGCTCCGGCTCGACTGGCAAAATTTAAGGCAGGAGCATCTCCAATGTGTCCTAAATGCAAAATAGAGGTGGGTACTCTTGCACATTGTCTGTGGACTTGTCAGAAAATCCGCAGATACTGGACTAAAGTGGCAAATACCCTGACAGAAATTTTAGGAACGGAAATTAGGGTGGACCCTGTATCTCTCCTTTTGGGCTTTTCGAACCTCTCATCTCTGGATCTGCACGGGAAGAAACTATTTTCTATTCTCTCTTTCTGTGCAAGGAAAAATATTTTGGTGAACTGGGTGGCTGAGGGCCCCCCTGGACTTTCAAATTGGCACAGATTAATTATGGAATATATCCCCCTTGACTTCCTCACAAATATGGTGCACCGAAAGACTGAATTATTTTATAAAATATGGCAGCCCTTTTTGAATTATATAAATGCAGATATTTCGGCTATCCTAACAAGGGCTTTTATTTAGTGAAGATTTCAGACCAGGCTGCTCCGGGGCCCCTTGGGAGAGGAATCCTGCGCGAATACGGGTTTTATTATATTTGATGTTTATACATTCCGAGCATGTAAGAGACTTAGGTATACACTCTGGTTAGTTATAGGTTAGATTAGTAGAAAGTTGAGTTTTTTTTCTTTTTTCGTTTCTTTTTTTTCTTTTTTTGTTTTCTTTCTTTCTTTTTTCTTTGTTAAATTATGACTATTGTATATATGATTTAATTGTACATCAATGTTTGTATTTGAGAGTTTTGTTTATTTTTGTAAATTTGCAAAAATGTTAAATTTCAATAAAAATATCTACAAAAAAAAAGAAAGCGAATGCAATGTTGTCATTTATCTCAAGAGGGTTGGAATATAAAAGCACCGCTGTGCTACTGAGACTTTATAAAGCTCTGGTTAGGCCCCATTTGGAGTACTGTGTCCAGTTTCGGTCCCCACACCTCAGGAAGGACATACTGGCACTGGAACTTGTCCAGCGGAGATTCACACGGATGATCCCTGGAATGGTAGGTCTAACATACGAGGAACGGCTGAGGATCCTGGGATTGTATTCATTGGAGTTTAGAAGATTAAGGGGAGACTTAGTAGAGATGTACAAGATAATACATGGCTTGGAAAGGGTGGACGCTAGGAAATTGTTTCCGTTAGGCGAGGAGACTAGGACCTGTGGACACAGCCTTAGAATTAGAGGGGGTCAATTCAGAACAGAAATGCGGAGACATTTCTTCAGCCAGAGAGTGGTGGGCCTGTGGAATTCATTGCCGCAGAGTGCAGTGGAGGCCGGGACGCTAAATGTCTTCAAGGCAGAGATTGATAGATTCTTGTTGTCTCGAGGAATTAAGGGCTACGGGGAGAACGCTGGTAAGTGGAGTTGAAATGCCCATCAGCCATGATTGAATGGCGGAGTGGACTCGATGGGCCGAATGGCCTTACTTCCACTCCTATGTCTTATGGTCTTACATCGGTTTTAGAACGGTTAAATTGCTTAGCCAATCAGAACCGATCAAAATAAACATCTGGTTAAATGGTCACCAATGGTAATGGAGGTCAGGATTAGAGCAGACGCTGGAAAAGCGCAGCAGGTCAGGCAGCATCCGAGGAGCAGGAAAATCGATGTTTTGGGCAACAGCCCTTCACTTTCCTTATGAGGGGCTTTTGCCCGAAACGTCGATTCTCCTGCTCCTTGGATGCTGCCTGACCTGCTGCGCTTTTCCAGCGCCTGCTCTAATCTAGACTCTGATCTCCAGCACCTGCGGTCCTCTCTTTTGCCGTAATGGAGGTTAATATCAGCGCAGCCACTTCAGTGATCGCAGAACCAATCCTTAACAAAATTTGTTCTGGACTCCAACCTTTAAGACCTTGGCTAGACTGAGAACCGAGACTGCGGAACCTTTACAGATTAAGGGGACAACTTTGGTTCCGGTCTCTCATGAGAGGTAGTTGGTTCATTTGCCACTGATAGCAGTAAAAGGCTTCGGGCCCAAGCTTGATGGGGCGAAATTGGTTGAGAAAGGTTTACAGAGATTGGCTCAACATTTTTCGATTACAAAATGGCTGCCTGAGTGAAGTCCTAATCAAATACGAGGAAGATTTTCCAGAATCTTCCTGGAAAATCTTCCTCGTATTTGATTAGGACTTCAAAAGGAGCTACTTCAAATGGACTACCAAAGGAGCCAAGGCCCCCTTGCATGTTGACTTGGAAGTAGTTGCAGCGGTTCTGTGAGGACCTGCTCCGTGCCATTTTCCTGATGGACAAAAGTAGAGGCAGAAATCAGGATCCTGGAAAGCAAAGGAATCATCAAACTAGGTCAGTCGGTGGAATGGGCAGCACTGGTTGAACCAGGAGTTGGGAGGTCATGCTGCGGCTGTACAGGACATTGGTTAGGCCACTGTTGGAATATTGCGTGCAATTCTGGTCTCCTTCCTATCGGAAAGATGTTGTGGAACTTGAAAGGGTTCAGAAAAGATTTACAAGGACGTTGCCAGGGTTGGAGGATCTGAGCTACAGGGAGAGGCTGAACAGACTGGGTCTGTTTTCCCTGGAGCATCGGAGGCTGAGGGGTGACCTTATAGAGGTTTATAAAATCATGAGGGGCATGGATAAGGTAAGTAGGCAAAGTCTTTTCCCTGGGGTGGGGGAGTCCAGAACTAGAGGGCATAGGTTTAGGGTGAGAGGGGAAAGATATAAAAGGGATCTAAGGGGCAACTTTTTCACACAGAGGGTGGTACGTGTATGGAATGAGCTGCCAGAGGAAGTGGTGGAGGCTGGTACAATATTTAAGAGGCATCTGGATGGGGATATGAATAGGAAGGGTTTGGAGGGATATGGGCTGGGGGCTGGCAGGTGGGACTAGACTGGGTTGGGATATCTGGGTCAGCATGGACGGGTTGGGCCGAAGGGTCTGTTTCCGTGCTGTATGACTCGAATTGTGAAGCCCAATGGGTCGGTCCGCCTTAAACAAAAGGTAAAGCACTTTCCCCAGCTGGATAAACACACAATCCCTCGCGTAGAGGAGTTGAACGCAAAGCTGGCAAAAGTAGAGGCAGAAATCAGGACTGTGGGGGACTGTGCTTCACAAAGTTGGACATGAGCCATGCGGACTTGTAGTTGCAGTTAGATGAGTAGTCCCAGAAATATATTATCATTAATACTCATTAGGATCTGTACCAGTATACGAGGCAGCCATTTGTGGCATCGTCATAGAACAATACAGCGCAGAACAGGCCCTTCGGCCCTCGATGTTGCGCCGACCTGTGAACTGTTCTCAGCTCCGTCCCCCGACACTATCCCATCATCATCCAACCCTATTCCGTCATCATCCTGTACAATTTTTCAGTGGACAATAGGTTGCCATTTATCTAAATTATGTGCTCATAAGGAGTACAGAGAGAACTTTGACATATGCCTTCGGTGATGATCAAAAGTGTACACTTTACAAAGGCAAAATGTGTGTTCCAGGTGCCCCATGTGACCTCTTTGGTCTACAGAGCCAACAAGACCAGGTTTCACCCGTTGGAAGCTAAAGTGCCGCAGCTCCCACATCCAAACTGGAGCTTAGGTCTTTCCTTGGATTGCTGAGTTATTCCAGAAAGTTCATCCATAACCTGGCCTCCAACCTGGAACCCATATGCTTGCTATTGAGAAAGGGTTACCCTAGGAAATGGTCTCGTAGGAGATGGCCCTGGACGAGTTAAGGTCAGGTTCGGTAACGCGGTGAAGTTTGAGTCGGTCTTGAGTACCACGCGAAAGCGACAAACTCAGCAGAAGCGAAACCAACTGGGAACGGCAGGAATGGCTGTCAGAACCCTGTTGGGTTCACTCCTCCCTCCAACTAGAAAGCTGAGATGGGTACGCAGCTTTGATGCCTTTACCACTTGGAGACGAGGAGGAATTTCTTCTGACGTGCTCTGGGCGCAGGAGGAGAGATGGAGTCCGGTACACGTCGCCTGGATCTGAGGGAACCACACGCCTGGTGTGAAAACAGGGCCCAGGACAGGCTACAAGATAAAGGACAGGCCTTTGGTGGAGGCAATGGCCTAGTGATATTATCGCTAGAGACTTAACCCAGAGAACCACGTAATATTCTGGGGATCAGGGTTGGAATCCTGCCACGGCATATTGTGGAATTTGAGTTCAATAAATGTCTGGCAATCAAAATTCTGGGATGACCAGGAATCCCATACTGGAAAAAGCCATCTGCTTCACTAATGTCCTTCAGGGAAGGAAACTGCTGTCTTTATATGGTCTGGGCCTACATGTGACTCCAGACCCACAGCAGTCGGGGTTGACTCTTAACTGTCCTCTGGGATGGGAGCAGTGCCCTTTATACAGCGACATCCTGTGAATGAGTTTTTAAAACGTCCCCTGGACTTAGAAGGGGAGGGATGTAGTGATTGGAATGAGCTCCACCAGGTGGGCTTCACTGAGTGAGAGTTCCCAGATTGGGGCTGATAACCTGGTAGAATCAGGGAGCCTTGGCTACCAGAGATAACCTGGAGTAGCTTGCTGGGGGGGGTCTGTATTTTATGCACGGTTTTTATGTAATTGGACTGTCTTATCTGTATTTGTTACAGTTTTGCGATGATTGAAAGTAGGATTTGAGGGTTGTCCTTATTTCCCTGAAAATTGGTTAAACTGTAGGATCTGGGGCCCTGGTTTTGCAGATCCTCCTCTCGTAAAATTGCTCTTTCTCTGTGTACGGCTGCTCATGTTAACTGGAGGAGAAAGTGAGGTCTGCAGATGCTGGAGATCAGAGCTGAAAATGTGTTGCTGGAAAAGCGCAGCAGGTCAGGCAGCATCCAAGGAGCAGGAGATGCGACGTTTCGGGCATAAACCCTTCATCAGGAATGAGGAAAGTGTGTCCAGCAGGCTAAGATAAAAGGTAGGGAGGAGGAACTTGGGGGAGGGGCGATGGAGATGTGATAGGTGGAAGGAGGTCAAGGTGAGGGTGATAGGCCGGAGTGGGGTGGGGGCGGAGAGGTCAGGAAGAAGATTGCAGGTTAGGAAGGTGGTGCTGAGTTCGAGGGATTTGACTGAGACAAGGTGGGGGGAGGGGAAATGAGGAAACTGGAGAAATCTGAGTTCATCCCTTGTGGTTGGAGGGTTCCTAGGCGGAAGATGAGGCGCTCTTCCTCCAGCCGTCGTGTTGCTATGGTCTGGCGATGGAGGAGTCCAAGGACCTGCATGTCCTTGGTGGAGTGGGAGGGGGAGTTGAAGTGTTGAGCCGCGGGGTGGTTGGGTTGGTTGGTCCGGGCGGCCCATGCTAATGTTGACTGTTTTGTAAACTGTGTATTGTTTAATAAAATCAAAATCAAAACAGGAGTGACCGAGGTTCTGTACACTCTGAGAAAGCCGCACCAGTCTCAAGTCCTAGGCATGGGAAAATAAAGGCTAACAGGTTACCAACTCTGTTGATGTTATTTCAGGCAACTTCCCAGCCCTGCCTCAAACGGTACTGGGTATCAGCGAATTGAAATATTCCCCAGCTCTGTGCTTGATCATGTTAGGTCCAGAAAAACAGATTGAAAGGCAGCATGGGGCAATAATTAAACAAACTTTGTTCAATAAAAGGCAGATTCCATAAACCGCAATACGTCGGCCATGCAGCCCACTGGCGCTTTGCCAGTAAGTCTCAACTAGCTAATCGCAAATTGCCAAAACCTGCAGGTTAGGGGTGGCACAGTGGCTCAGTGGCTAGCACTGCTGCCTCACGGAATCAGGGACGCGAGTTCAATTCCAGCCTCGGGTGATTGTCTGTGCAGTTTGCACATTCTCCCTGTGTCTGTAGGGGTGCTCCAGTTCCCTCCACAGTCCAAAGATGTGCAGGTTAGGGTGGATTGGCTAAATTGTCCCATAGTGTCCAGGGATGTGCAGGTTAGGGTGGATTGGCCGTGCTAAATTGTCCCATAGTGCCCAGGGATGTGCAGGTTAGGGTGGATTGGCCGTGCTAAACTGTCCCATAGTGCCCAGGGATGTGCAGGTTAGGGTGAATTGGCCGTGCTAAACTGTCCCATAGTGCCCAGGGATGTGCAGGTTAGGGTGGATTGGCCGTGCTAAATTGTCCCATAGTGCCCAGGGATGTGCAGGTTCGGGTGGATTGGCCGTGCTAAATTGTCCCATAGTGCCCAGGGATGTACAGGTTAGGGTGGATTGGCCGTGCTAAATTGTCCCATAGTGCCCAGGGAAGTGCAGGTTAGGGTGGATTGGCCGTGCTAAATTGTCCCATAGTGCCCAGGGATGTGCAGGTTAGGGTGAATTGGCCGTGCTAAATTGTCCCATAGTGCCCAGGGATGTGCAGGTTAGGGTGGATTGGCCGTGCTAACTTGTCCCATAGTGCCCAGGGATGTGCAGGTTAGGGTGGATTGGCCGTGCTAAATTGTCCCATAGTGCCCAGGGATGTGGAGGTTAGGGTGGATTGGCCGTGCTAAATTGTCCCATAGTCCCCAGGGATGTGGAGGTTAGGGTGGATTGGCCTTGGGAAATGTAGAGATACAGGGATGCGGTGGGTGTGGGTGGAATGCGATTCAGAGGGTTGGTGTGGACTCAATGGGCCATATGGCCTGCTTCCATCCTGTGGGGATTGTACGAAGTTTATGACAGGACCAAATGGTTCAACAAAGCGTTTTTAAAGTCCTAGAGTTGGACAGCATGTACCTTTTTGTCCCTTTTGTCCAACTTGTTCATGCTGACCAGATATCCTAACCCAATCTAGTCCCACCCTTCCTATTCATATCCCCATCCAGACACCTCTTAAATGCTAAAGTCGTACCAGCCTCCACCACTTCCTCTGGCAGCTCATTCCATACACGTACCACCCTCTGTGTGAAAAAGTTGCCCCTTAGGTCTATTTTATATCTTTCTCCTCTCACCCTAAACCTATGCCCTGTAGTTCTGGACTCCCCAACCCCAGGGAAAAGACTTTGTCTATTTATCCTATCCATGCCCCTCATAATTTTATAAACCTCTATAAGATCACCCCTCAGCCTCCGACGCTCCAGGGAAAACAGCCCCAGCCTGTTCAGCCTCTCCCTGTAGCTCAAACCCTCCAACCCTGGCAACATCCTTGTAAATCTTTTCTGAACCCTTTCAAGTTTCACAACATCTTTCCGATAGGAAGGAGACCAGAATTGCACACAATATTCCAACAGTGGCCTGACCAATGTCCTGTACAGCCGCAACATGACCTCCCAACTCCTGTACTCGATACTCTGACCAATAAAGGAAAGCATACCAAACGCCTTCTTCACTATCCTATCTACCTGCGACTCCACTTTCAAGGAGCTATGAACCTGCACTCCAAGGTCTCTTTGTTCAGCAACACTCCCTAGGACCTTACCATTAAGTGTATAAGTCCTGCTAAGATTCACTTTCCCAAAATGGAGCACCTTGCATTTATCTGAATTAAACTCCATCTGCCACTTCTCAGCCCATTGGCCCATCTGGTCCAGATCCTGTTATAATCTGAGGTGTTTTTAAAAAAGGATTTAAGAATGGTGAGGTGATCAATCCTAAAGAAGGCAGGGGGAAGGTTTTAATTGGTGCACTGTGCTTGTGAGGGGTGGGAACCTTTCTGGTGGGCTGGTGTTGTTGAGGGGGAAGGGTCTGAGTGCGGGACCACTTCCGGCGAGGAGCCGCCATGAAGCTACTGACCCACAACCTGCTGAGCTCTCATGTCCGCGGGGTTACCCGCGGCTTCCCGCTGCTGCTGACGGTGAGTGAGGGTACTCCCGGTACCGGGGAGACGGCCGGGGCCACCGGGAGGGCGGCCTGAGGTCGGGGGCGGCTGGAGCCGGGCGCCATGGTAACGCTAAATGGCTTTGGAGGGTGCAGCGCTCCGCCCCCTGTGGCTGGGAGGGTCAATTACACCCAGGGACAGTGGGAGGGTCAGCTCTCCGCCCCCTGCGGCTGGGAGGGTCAATTACACCCAGGGACAGTGGGAGGGTCAGCTCTCCGCCCCCTGCGGCTGGGAGGGTCAATTACACCCAGGGACAGTGGGAGGGTCAGCTCTCCGCCCCCTGCGGCTGGGAGGGTCAATTACACCCAGGGACAGTGGGAGGGTCAGCTCTCCGCCCCCTGCGGCTGGGAGGGTCAATTACACCCAGGGACAGTGGGAGGGTCAGCTCTCCGCCCCCTGCGGCTGGGAGGGTCAATTACACCCTGGGACAGTGGGAGGGTCAGCTCTCCGCCCCCTGCGGCTGGGAGGGTCAATTACACCCCGGGACAGTGGGAGGTGCAGCACTCCGCCCCCTGCGGCTGGGAGGGTCAATTACACCCAGGGACAGTGGGAGGGTCAGCTCTCCGCCCCCTGCGGCTGGGAGGGTCAATTACACCCTGGGACAGTGGGAGGGTCAGCTCTCCGCCCCCTGCGGCTGGGAGGGTCAATTACACCCAGGGACAGTGGGAGGGTCAGCTCTCTGCCCCCCTGTGGCTGGGAGGGTCAGTTACACCCCGGGACAGTGGGAGGGTCAGCTCTCCGCCCCCTGCGGCTGGGAGGGTCAATTACACCCCGGGACAGTGGGAGGGTCAGCTCTCCGCCCCCTGCGGCTGGGAGGGTCAATTACACCCCGGGACAGTGGGAGGGTCAGCTCTCTGCCCCACTGTGGCTGGGAGGGTCAATTACACCCCGGGACAGTGGGAGGTGCAGCACTCCGCCCCCTGCGGCTGGGAGGGTCAGTTACACCCCGGGACAGTGGGAGGGTCAGCACTCCGTCCCCTGCGGCTGGGAGGGTCAATTACACCCCGGGACAGTGGGAGGTGCAGCTCTCCGCCCCCTGCGGCTGGGAGGGTCAATTACACCCCGGGACAGTGGGAGGTGCAGCACTCCGCCCCCTGCGGCTGGGAGGGTCAGTTACACCCCGGGACAGTGGGAGGGTCAGCTCTCCGCCCCCTGCGGCTGGGAGGGTCAATTACACCCCGGGACAGTGGGAGGTGCAGCTCTCCGCCCCCTGCGGCTGGGAGGGTCAATTACACCCCGGGACAGTGGGAGGTGCAGCTCTCCGCCCCCTGCGGCTGGGAGGGTCAATTACACCCCGGGACAGTGGGAGGTGCAGCTCTCCGCCCCCTGCGGCTGGGAGGGTCAATTACACCCTGGGACAGTTGGAGGGTCAGCTCTCCGACCCCTGCAGCTGGGAGGGTGAATTGCATGCTGGGACAGTGAGTGGGTTTCAGCACCCCCTTGTGGCTGGGAGGGTGAATTGCATGCTGGGACAGTGAGTGGGTTTCAGCACCCCCTTGTGGCTGGGAGGGTGAATTATGTCCTGTGACATGGGAGAGAGTCAGTGCCCCCTGTGGCTGGGGGGTTAAATTACACCCTGGGACAGGGGAGGGTCTCACTGCCCCCTGTGGCTGGGGGGTTAAATTACACCCTGGGACACTGGATGGGTCTCGGTGCCCCCCTGTGGCTGGGAGGGTGATTTGCACCCAGGGACAGGGGAGGGTCTCACTGCCCCCCTGTGGCTGGGAGGGTGATTTGCACCCAGGGACAGGGGAGGGTCTCACTGCCCCCCTGTGGCTGGGAGGGTGATTTGCACCCTGGGACAGGGGAGAGTCTCGGTGCCCCCTGTGGCTGGGAGGGTGATTTGCACCCTGGGACAGGGGAGGGTCTCACTGCCCCCTGTGGCTGGGAGGGTGATTTGCACCCTGGGACAGGGGACAGTCTCGGTGCCCCTCTGTGGCTGGGAGGGTGAATTACATTCTGAGGCCAAGGGTGGGTCTCTGTTTTCCCCCCCTCCTCTGTAGTAGGGAGGGTGAATTACACCCTGGGCCAGAGGGAGCAACTCAACACCCCTTGATGATGAATTACATCCTGGGGAGAGTTGGGGGAAGTGGGTGAAAGATTTTCAATGCCCCCTCTGCCTAGGAGGGTTAATTATACCCTGGGGCTGTGTGTGTGTGTGTGTGTGTCTGCGTCCCTTGTGGCTGGAGTGGACTTTGTTTGGATAGTCATCCTAGTGAAATGTTTTGGGGATCGTTTCTTTCCTGTCCCAAAGGCACTATGTTAGGATTAGACCTGGAGGGTGGCGGGTGGGTGAGTTATGGTCTCTTGTGCTTGAAGGGGTTCCCTGTGTCTGTAAACCAGTCTGTAATTTCGCTTGTCTCGCTCCCTCCTCAAGGCCTCCGAAGTGAAAATCAACACGGTGGACTTCAACCAGGATTTCATCTCCCGAATGATTCCGAAGATGGAGTGGGGCGTGCTGGTCGATGCTGCAGAGAGTGTAAAGTGTCGTCACCTGGCGCACACTTCCGATAACTTCGCCGTGACATGCAACTGTTTACATACAGAGGATTTCCACTCTGTTTCTCAGTCATCCGACCCCCCCACCCCCTCCCCCGTCCCACCGAGAGCAAGAGGCCTTTCTCCCTGTCCACGATCTGTCCCGACCCCTCTCAGTCTCGAACACCTCGGCCAAGGAGAGTCATAGAGACATACAGCACGGAAACAGACCTTTCAAGCCTGACCTGTTCACGCCAACCAGATATCCTAAATTAATCTAGTCCCACCTGCCAGCACCCGGCCCATATCCCTCCAAACCCTTCCTATTCATATACCCATCCAGATGCCTCTTAAATGTTGTCATTGTACCAGCCTCCACCACTTCCTATGGCAGCTCATTCCATACACGTACCACCCTCTGCGTGAAAATGTTGCCCCTTAGATCCCTTTTAAATCTTTCCCCTCTCACCCTAAACCTATGCCCTCTAGTTTTGGACAACTTCACCCCAGGGAAAAGACTTCGTTTATTCACCCTATCCATGCCTCTCATGATTTTATAAACCTCTATAAGGTCACCCCTCAGCCTCCGACGCTCCAGGGAAAACAGCCACGGCAAATTACCCATAGTGCCCAGGGATGTGCAGGTTAGGGTGGATTGGCCGTGCTAAATTGTCCCATAGTGCCCAGGGATGTGCAGGTTAGGGTGGATTGGCCGTGCTAAATTGTCCCATAGTGCCCAGGGATGTGCAGGTTAGGGTGGATTGGCCGTGCTAAACTGTCCCATAGTGCCCAGGGATGTGCAGGTTAGGGTGGATTGGCCGTGCTAAATTGTCCCATAGTGCCCAGGGATGAGCAGGTTAGGATGGATTGGCCGTGGGGAATACGGTATTACAAGAACAAGGTTGGTGGCTGGGCGGGAGGCTCTCCAGAGGGTCAGTTTAGACTTGATGGGCTGATCGGCCTGCTTCCACACTGTTGGTATTCTATGGTTCACGGCCAATCCTCTATCCCGACACTGTGCTCCCAATTCCACCCAGTCAAAAATATGTTTTTTTTCCTGAATGTTTTCAGTGATAGGGAATTCCAGGGTTCCCCAACCTCCAAGTGAAAATATTTCTCCTAATTCCTCCACAACCCCCTTGCTGTGGGGGGTGGGAGCAGGTATGAGGATGGAGGTGCGGGCAATGGGCTAGGATGGGTCTGAGCGGGCCCAATGGCCTCCCCCTGCTTCTCCAGAGTTTACCGTTTAGTCTCTCTCTGTTCCCTCAGATTGGACACAGGAACGACCTTCCCAAAGAGTTGCCCCCGGATCCACAGAGCAACGAGGAGTTCCTGCAGAAGGTGCACCATGTCCTGCTGGAGGTAGGCGCTAGTATAACTCTGGCTGCTCCACCCGGATCTCTCGGCCTCCTCGCTCCTCCTCCCTCCACCACTGGATTGCGGGCCAGATGAGTGCACTCTCTGTCTCTCGGGCTGATGCCCCACTCCCTGCTGCCCCCAAATCCTGGGGGGTTTGTGGGGGTCTCTAACTGAGAGACCCTCCTGGGACCTGGGACCCTCCCCGACTCTGTTCCTGTCAGCTAGTGATCGGGGTGGGAAAGCACGACTGACTCCCTCAGCTGGAGTCCCGGAACCTCCCGCAGCCCCTCGGACCGTCCAGCTCTCTCTCAGCGCTGCGTCCAATCATCAGCCCCCCGCGGCTCCCTATCCTCTAGCCCTGGGAATCGCTCCCATAACCTCCTGGATCAGAGACAGGGACAACACCAGCACAGGCTTCACTGGGGACAGTGTAGAGGGAGCTTTACTCTGTATCTAACCCCGTGCTGTCCCTGTCCCTGGGAGTGTTTGATGGGGGGGACAGTGTAGAGGGAGCTTTACTCTGTATCTAACCCCGTGCTGTCCCTGTCCCTGGGAGTGTTTGATGGGGGGACAGTGTAGAGGGAGCTTTACTCTGTATCTAACCCCGTGCTGTACCTGTCCTGGGGACAGTGTAGAGGGAGCTTTACTCTGTATCTAACCCCATGCTGTCCCTGTCCTGGGAGTGTTTGATATGGGTGGGGGGGGAGGGTGGGGCAGTGTAGCTGTGCCCTCCCCCTGTCTGATTCCTTGCACAGTGGGGTGTGGGGGGGACTGTGGGTGACAATATTCTGTCTCACTCTGAGCAGGGAGTCACTGGCTGCTCCTTTGAAATCCGTGTCTCGGAACGAGAGCGGGGAGGTCAGTTCCCACCTCTGTCCCAGTGACCAATGAGATGCTTGGGGGTGGTGTGAAAGCCAGACTGAGCGGTGCCCTGCTGTGATCCACAGGTCGAGGTGGTGGAAGGAGTGCTGAAGTGTCCGGAATCTGGCCGGGAATTTCCCATCTCGAAGGGAATTCCCAACATGCTTCTGAACGAAGACGAGGTGTAGGTGTTCCGGGATCTCCCGGCCTGTCTCTGTGCCACCCTGTTTGCCCCCTGTCTCCGGATCGGACTGTCCGTAACCTATCAGCGTTGGACCGTCCCAGGCAGTCAGCAGCCTTTGCTTTTGTATTTTAGCTCGTGCAGCTTCGACTGCATTTCCATCTCCTCCCCCTCCCCCGCCCGGTGATGGCCCGGGGGAGGTGGTCAGGGAGCTCAGGGGATTCCTGTCCGGAATGCTGGGGCTGGAACTGTTTGGGGAATCTTCCTCCGGTGGAGCTCTGTCACCATAGTGGTGTCTGAGCACAGGGGCCTCGCTCTTCCTGCCATTCACAACCTACACTTGTCACAGTGGGGCGCCGGATTTGTTATTTAAAATAAATGTGTTTTTTTTTAAAGATTCCCCTGACTCACTCTGTTAATTTGAGAAGAGTTGTCTCCTCCAGACAGAGGGTGTGTTTACCTCACCTGTGTCTCCCTCTCTCTGTCACTGTCTGTCAGTGCTGTTCATCTCTGGAAGGCATCACAGCTCTCCATCAGCCCTCGCACCACTCCCCACTTTCCCACACTTGCCCTAAAAGGATTCATAAGTTGGTCATTAACAGACCAGCTGCAGCTTTTACTGGGACAACACCTCCATCCTAGGACAAGCCAAACAGACATGCACGAGAATTCCTAGGAGCATGGCATTCCAACTGGAACTCTATCAACAGCCACATTGATTTTGATCCCATCTACTACCCTCTGAGAAAAGGAACAGGAAATGACATCACCACAGGAAATGACATCACCAACCCAAGGAAACCTAAACACATCCATAGAAAGTGGGCCGTGCCACTAGTGCTTCATCCGGAGGCTCAGTGATGGTTACCTGGCAGGGTGACGAAACGTCTGAAAACGCACCTTCCAACTCAGTGAGCAAACCTCCATCCAGGACCCCCAACCTGAGCTACAAATCTTCTCAAAACTCACTAGTCCCAGCCTCTCCTTATAACCCAAACCCTCCCTCCCAGCAACGCCCTGGTAAAGCTCTTCTGAACCCTCTCCAGCTCAATAACGTCCTCCCTATAACTGCGCAACTAGAACTGGACCCAGTATTCCTGAAGATTCCTCACCGACGTTCTGTAGAACATCGACGTCCCAACTCCCTGTACTCGAAGGTCTGAGCACTGAGGGCAAACGTGCTAAACGCCTTCTTAACCTCCTTGTCTACCTGTGTCACAAACTTCAAAGAAGTTGGCCGTGGGAAATGCATGGTTACAGGGATTGGTTTGCTGGGTGGGGTGCTCTTCAGAGGGTGGGTGTGGAGCTGATGGGCCGAGTGACCTGCTCCCACACTGTAAGGATTCTGTACAAGCCCGTTAACCCATAGGTCTCTCTGTTCTACAGCACTACACACAGCGCTACTTTTAATTGTATAAATCCAACCCTTGTTTCTTAATCTCATATTTATCCAAATTAAACTCCATCTGCCCCTCCTCAGCCCTTTGACCCAATTGATCAAGATCCCTTTGTAACCTTAGATACGTTTCTGCTCCGTGGTTGTTGCCTCCTGTACTAATAGAAGTAGTGCTGTCCTACCCACGTTATCTACGCCTCTCCATCAGCATCTTCACCTCTCTTAGGTTCCCTGTTGACCTGCAGGGCTGTAAGGTGAACAGCCACCTGCCTATATCATCCTTCTCCATAACCCAGACCCTGGTAAATCTCCTCTGCACCCTCTCTCGTGAAATCACACTAAGCCCTATAACGTGGTGACCAGAACGGCACACAGTGCTCCAGATGTAACCTGGCCTGAGTTTTACACAGTTCCAGTAGACCCAATAAAGGCAAGTATCTTGGGGTGGCACGGTGGCTCAGTGGTTAGCACTGCCGCCTCCCAGGGACCCGGGTTCGATCCTACCCTCGGGCGACTGTCTGTGTGGAGTTTGCACGTTCTCCCTGTGTCTGCGTGCGGTTTCCTCCAGTTGCTCCTGTTTCCTCCAAAGACGTGCAGGTTAGGGTGGATTGGCCGTGCTAAATTGTCCCATAGTGCCCAGGGATGTGCAGGTTAGGGTGGATTGGCCGTGCTAAATTGTCCCATAGTGCCCAGGGATGTGCAGGTTAGGGTGGATTGGCCGTGCTAAATTGTCCCATAGTGCCCAGGGATGTGCAGGTTAGGGTGGATTGGCCGTGCTAAATTGTCCCATAGTGCCCAGGGATGTGCAGGTTAGGGTGGGTTGGCCGTGCTAAATTGTCCCATAGTGCCCAGGGATGTGCAGGTTAGGGTGGATTGGCCGTGCTAAATTGCCCCATAGTGCCCAGGGATGTGCAGGTTAGGGTGGATTGGCCGTGCTAAATTGTCCCATAGTGCCCAGGGATGTGCAGGTTAGGGAGGATTGGCCATGCTAAATTGTCCCATAGTGCCCAGGGATGTGCAGGTTAGGGTGGGTTGGCCGTGCTAAATTGTCCCATAGTGCCCAGGGATGTGCAGGTTAGGGAGGATTGGCCATGCTAAATTGTCCCATAGTGCCCAGGGATGTGCAGGTTAGGGTGGGTTGGCCGTGGGAAATGCATGGTTACAGGGATAGGGTAGCTGGGTGGGGTGCTCTTCAGAGGGTGGGTGTGGAGCTGATGGGCCGAGTGACCTGCTCCCACGCTGTAAGGATTCTGTACAAGCCCGTTAACCACCTGACTGACCTGCTCTGCTTCCTTCAGGGGTTCTGTGCATATTCACACTGAGGCCCCCCCCCTCGCCCCAACCTCCTGTACGTTCCAGGCTCCTACCAGGCAGATTGGAATTGCTTGGTGCAGTTAACCCCCTCCCATCTTAACGCATTAGCTCTCATTTTTCCAGGCTCAACTCCATTCGGCCCAACACCGCCCTGCTGGCCCATTTTTGATTCCCGGCCTGTGCTGGTCTCTGTGCCCGCCAAAGCCCCTAACCTGGCCTCCCACGGATGAACTGAGCACGGCCTGGAGTCTGCTTTGTCACTTCCCCCTCTCCGTGGTGTCCCATGGTCAGGGAGGGGGCTGTGTTTGTGGTATCCCAGGGACCTCTGGTGTGGATAGAGTCTGGGTTGCCTTGGGGCATTCCAAAGGAAACCCACGCAGACCGGGGAGGGGAGAATGGACAAACACCGCCTAGACGGCCGCCTGAGGGTGGAATCGAACCCAGCTCCCTGGCACCACTGTGTCAGTCCAAGGAGGCAGCTGGCATACTGGGTCAACGCACAGAATGCAAGGAGAAAGTGAGGTCTGCAGATGCTGGAGTATCAGAGCTGAAAATGTGTTGCTGGAAAAGCGCAGCAGGTCCAGCAGCATCCAAGGAACAGGAGATTCGACGTTTTGGGCACAAGCCCTTCATCAGGAATGAGGAGAGGGTGCCCAGCAGGCTAAGATAAAAGGTAGGGAGGAGGGACTTGGGGGAAGGGGCGATGGAGATGCGATAGGTGGAAGGAGGTCAAGGTGAGGGTGATAGGCCGGAGTGGGGTGGGGGCGGAGAGGTCAGGAAGAAGATTGCAGGTTAGGAGGGCGGTGCTGAGTTTGAGGGATTTGACTGAGACAAGGTGGGGGGAGGGGAAATGAGGAAACTGGAGAAATCTGAGTTCATCCCTTGTGGTTGGAGGGTTCCCAGGCGGAAGATGAGGCACTCCTCCTCCAACCATCGTGTTATTATGGTCTGGCGATGGAGGAGTCCAAGGACCTGCATGTCCTCGGTGGAGTGGGAGGGGGAGTTGAAGTGTTGAGCCACGGGGTGGTTGGGTTGGTTGGTGCGGGGCTAGGATGTTCCTGTGTAAAACGCAGGCCCGGCCCCAGCTGGCGTACTGTGTGCTGTTCTGGGTCCCCGCGTTATCGGGTTGGATGAGAGAGGGGACAGAGGACGTTGTCAGGGCTGAAGGGTCTGAGCTATGGAAGTGGATGATGTCGAGAGGGAGCTGTTCACCTGACACCACTGCAGGTTGACACGGAGCCTAACAAAGGTGAAGGTAATGACACTGAAATCAGTCTGGAAGGTGAATGCAACGTTAACATTCATTTTTGAGAGGGCTGGGCTACAGGAGCAGGGGTGTACTGGATAAGCTCTGGCCAGACCGCGTTTGGAATATTTGTGAGCAGTTCCAGGCCCCGTATCTAAGGAAGGATGTTCCTGGTGTCGGAGGGAGCTCTAGAATGATCCCAGGGATGAAGAGCTGGTTCTGTGAGCAGTGACTGAGGACACTGGGTCTGTACTCAGAGTTTCGAAAGGTGATTAAAGCTTGCAGAATACTGAGGGGCCTGGATAGAATGAACACGGAGAAGGTTAGATGATTATGAGATTAGATTCGATTCCCTACAGTGCGGAAACAGGCCCTTCGGCCCAACAGGTTCACACTGACCCTCCAAAGAGTAACCCACCCAGACCCATTTCTCTCTGACTAAAACACCTAACACTATGGGACAATTTAGCACGGCCAATCCACCCTAATCTGCACATCCCTGGACACTATGGGACAATTTAGCACGGCCAATCCACCCTAACCTGCACATCCCTGGGCACTATGGGACAATTTAGCACGGCCAATCCACCCTAACCTGCACATCCCTGGGCACTATGGGACAATTTAGCACGGCCAATCCACCCTAATCTGCACATCCCTGGACACTATGGGACAATTTAGCACGGCCAATCCACCCTAACCTGCACATCCCTGGACTCTATGGGACAATTTAGCACGGCCAATCCACCCTAACCTGCACATCCCTGGGCACTATGGGACAATTTAGCACGGCCAATCCACCCTAACCTGCACATCCCTGGACACTATGGGACAATTTAGCACGGCCAATACACCCTAACCTGCACATCCCTGGGACACTATGGGACAATTTAGCACGGCCAATCCACCCTAACCTGCACATCCCTGGGCACTATGGGACAATTTAGCACGGCCAATCCACCCTAATCTGCACATCCCTGGGCACTATGGGACAATTTAGCACGGCCAATCCACCCTAACCTGCACATCCCTGGGCACTATGGGACAATTTAGCACGGCCAATCCACCCTAACCTGCACATCCCTGGGCACTATGGGGCAATTTAGCACGGCCAATCCACCCTAACCTGCACATCTTTGGACTGTGGGAGGAAACCGGAGCACCCAGAGGAAACTCAGCGCAGACACGGGGAGAATGTGCAAACTCCACACAGACAGTTGCCCGAGGGTGGGATCGAACCTGGGTCCCTGGTGCTGGGAGGCAGCAGGGCTAACCACTGAGCCACCGTGCCGCCCGTAAAGATGTTTTCACCAGTAGGAGAGACCAGGAGTCGAGTGCACAGCCTCCGAGTGAAACTACGGCCCTTTAGAACTGAGATGAGGAGGAGTTTCTTCAAGCAGGTGGTGGGGGAATCTCTGGAACTCATTGCCACTGAGGGCTGTGGGAGCCAAGTCACTGAGTGTCTAAGACAGAGATAGGTGGGTTCCTGATTGGTGAGGGGGATTGAGGGTTACAGGGAGAAGACAGGAGAGTGGGAGGGGGTGAGTAACACCTCAGCCATGATTGATAGATTCAATGGGCTGAATGGCCTCCATATATCTCATGGTAGGGAAGGAAATGACCCAGTTAGCGCCTATTCCCACTGTCCCCTCTCCCGACTCCAGTCCCCTCTCCCGGCTCCTGTCCCCTCTCCCGACTCCTGTCCCCCCAGCTCGACACAGGCCATTTGGCCCGTCTACTCTGTGCTGCTCCTTCCCACCCTCTCCTATCATTTCTGCACCCTTTCCACGCCCCCTACCCCCCCCAATTCAAAACCCAACCCTCTATCCCTTCCTCCTTCTCTGCAGGAGTGAGCCCCACTCCCCTGGTGGGAAGGGGGAACGTTTCCTCCGAATCCGTCGTTGGATTTATTCCGAGCTGTTTGTTTCCGTTCCCGCGTGGGGGGCATGGGCATCACAGGCCGGGCCCAGCATTCATCGCCCCGTCCCTAGCTGACCCTTGAGAAGGTGGGAGTGGGGGGATTGAGCTGCCTTGTGTGCTGTGGGTTGACCCCTGAGCCAGGGAATCCCAGGATTCTGACCCAGCCTCACTGAAGGATATATTTCCAAGTCGGGACGGGGGGGGGGGGGTGGTGGGAACTTACGGGGGGGGGGGGGGGGGGGGGGGGGGGTGGCGTCCCCCTGTATCTGCTGCCCCTCATCCTTCTAGATGGAAGTGCTCGTGGGTTGGGAAGGTGCTGCCTGAGGGTCTTTGGTGAGTTTCTGCAGCGCGTCTTGGAGATGGTACACCCTGCTGCTACTGAGCGGCAGTGGGGGTGGGAGTGGATGTGGTGCTAACCAAGTGGGGGCTGCTTTGTCCCTGGATGGTGTTGAGCTTCATGAATTTGAGGCACTACCCCTCCATCCCTCTAGTTCTGTTCCCGTCTGCAAGTGGACCTCTTATTGGAGGTCAGGTCTACATTTTCGGATCCTCTATCGGGTAACCCCTCGGCCATCTCTGTTCGAGAGAAGCTGCCCAGACTCTCGCAATCGCCTCTCCTGTAAATCTGGCTCGCACCTTCTCCTGTCTGTGAGTGCTGTGTCTGCCTCGTGTCATCTCGGGGCCTGGGAGCGATGTCACGGACCCTGGAGCAGCTGATCGGCCAGGATCATGGAGCTGAGACCTGAGAACACAGGTGAAGGTGGCGCACGGGAAGACGCCAACGCAGTCACCGTCCCCCGCAAGGGCACGGTGCCCACCCACTGGTGTTCCAATGACTCCCTCTCACAGGATCCCAACCTCCAGTCCCAGGAGGTGTCATTGTCTAGCTGCCCACCAGAGGGCAGTGCTGGGCCATCATTCACCCCCCAGCAAAAGGTGACAGGACATTGCAAACTGCCCCTGTCCTGGGGAGTGTTTGATGGGGGACAGTGTAGAGTGAGTTTTACTCTGTATCTAACCCCATGCTGTCCCTGTCCTGGGGAGTGTTTGATGGGGGACAGTGTAGAGAGAGCTTTACTCTGTATCTAACCCCATGCTGTCCCTGTCCTGGGGAGTGTTTGATGGGGGACAGTGTAGAGAGAGCTTTACTCTGTATCTAGCCCCGTGCTGTCCCTGTCCTGGGGAGTGTTTGATGGGGGACAGTGTAGAGGGAGCTTTACTCTGTATGTAACCCTGTGCTGTCCCTGTCCCTGGGAATGTTTGATGGGGTGACAGTATAAAGGGAGCTTTACTCTGTATCTAACCCCGTGCTGTCCCTGTCCCAGGGAGTATTTGATGGGGGACAGTGTTGATAAAATGTTGTGTATTCTTTCACTGGAATGTGGGGTGTTTGTGCTGAGGTTCAGTATTTGTTGACCCGCCCCTGACCTGAAGGTCACTAGTCACCCATTTCGGAGTCGGGCTGGGGTGCGGGGCGGTGTCAGTTCAGATCGAGCGTGTAGACCAGACCAGTTTGTTGTGATTGTGATGTGGTCAGCCCGATGAGGTATTATAGAATAGGGCCAGGTTAACAGCCCCAATCAGGGAGCCCTGGCTGACAGGTAGAAACCAGAGTGTCACACTGGGCGGTGGGGATCCCCAGTGGAGGGCTCTCTACGCGGGAGTCCTCCCCCTTTCTCTTGGGGATCTGGGGTGGAGGGTGGTGCAGGCTGCGGTCCCCTGTAACCGCAGATTGCGGTGGTTCACGGACTCCCAGCCCAACTGCTTGTTCTGTGGTGCTGTGGAGTCCGTGGACCATGTGTATATTGGGTGTGGGCGTTTGCACTCCCTTTTTGATTTCCTCAAAAACCTTCTCCTCTGCTTTTGGTTGCACTTCAGTCCCACGCTCCTGATCTTCGGGCACCCGGTGCGGAGGAGGGAGGGCAGGTCTGAAGACCTCCTCGTGGGTCTGCTCCTGGGCCTGGCCAAACTGGCCATAAACAGGTCCAGGCAGCGGGCCGTGGAGGGGGTCGTTAGGGCCGACTGCCTGCCCCTCTTCCGCGGTTACGTTAGGGCCCGGGTGTCCTTGGAGAAGGAGCACGCGGTGTCCACCAACACCCTGGAGTTGTTCAGGGAAAGGTGGGCGCCGCAGGGAGTGGAGTGCATCATTTCCCCCTCCAACGCTATTTTGATTTAGTCCCTGCCCCTCCCCTTCACTGTTTGATCGCACAGCATTGCCCTTTGATGTGAAGGACATCACATGTCACAGGCCATTCGGGTGTTTTCCTATCTTCCTGGTGATGGAAACCGAATAAAGATTCGTACACCTTGTGTCTCTCACTGTGACACACACACACACACACACACCATGGGGGCTCTGGGGGAAAACTAAGCACCACCGCAGTTAGGCAGGGGGTTAAAAAATAACCAGGAGTGTCATTGATGACCGTCTCACGGTTACCATCCCCAAGACTAGCTTCCAATTCCTCCAGTCATTTACATTCTAATACTGCCTGGTGAGATTCGGACATGTGTCCCTTCCCTCTCTGGGCATCAAGCGATCGCTATTCCAGCTCCTTCCCCCCCCCCCCTTCACTCAGTCCTGCCCTTCTCTCTGGGGTATTTCCCAGGCTGTGATGCCCCCTGCAGTTGAGCAGCCAGGGGATGGGATTCTCCAACTCTTTGGGAACCATTGGCTTAAAAGCAGTCAATTCCTCCCACAGCTGACCCTCCCCCCTCCACACCTCGGATCTCCCGCGGAATATTGGGGAAAGGGACGAACGTTAGAATTGACCAACAGGGCATTGGTGAAACGTACTGAGAGTGCCCCCCACCCCTCTCCGCACCTTCTCCATCCTCCTCTCACAAGTTCTCTTTTTCTCCCACTCTTGCCCTCCATCCCTCTCTCTCCCTACCCCCATCTCCCTCCCTCTCTTCCTCCCTCCCCCTCATCCCTCCCTTCCCCCTCTCTCCCTCTCTACTCCTTCCTCTCCCTCCCTCTCTCTGACTCTCTCCCTCCCTGTTCCCCTCATTGTCTCCCTCCCTCCTTCCCTCTCTCCCCCTCTTTCTCTCCCTCCCTTCCCTCTGTCCCCCTCCCTTCCCTTTACCTCCCTCTCCCTCCTCCCTCTGTCTCCTTCCTCCTCCCTCCTTCCCTCTTTCTCCCCCCTCCCTTCATTCTCTCTCTCTCTCCCTCCCTCTGTCCCCCTCCCTTCCCTCTACCTCTCTTCCCCTCTCCCTCCCTCTCCTTCATTCTCTCCCCCTTCCCCCGTCCCCAGCCCTTCCCTCTACCTCCCTCTCTCTCCCTCTCCCTCCTTCCCACACTCTCTCCCTCCCTCTACCCCTCATTCTCTCTCTCTCCCTCCCTTCCCTCTACCTCTCTCTTCCCCCCCCCTCCCCTTCCCTCTACCTCCCTCTCCCTCCCTCCCTTCCCTCTACCCCCTCCCTCCCTCCCTTCCCTCTACCTCTCTCTCGTCCCCTCATTCTCTCTCCCCCTCCCTCCTTCCCTCTATCCCGCTGCCTTTCCTCTCCCCCTCTCTCTCTCTCTCTCTCGGATTCCCAGCTGATTTCTAAGGGCCGCCTTGAAACTGTGTGATGGAATTCTGGCTGGGACGTGGAGTCCGGGGAATCCCGGGAAAACCGCCGGCAAGTGGGAATGCTGCAGTGACCCAGAGCGGGAGCTGGGGAGGAGTGAAGAGGATAGAGAGAGTGAGGCAGAGTGAGAAGTGACAGAAAGAGAAGGAGATAGACAGAGAGAGAGAGAGAGGAGAGCAGAACTGGGGAGGGACAGAGAACGAGAGAGAAGGGAAGCAGAGATAGAGGGAGGGAGAGAGAGAGAGGGACTAAGCACAGAGACAGCAAGAGGGACAGAGTTAGGGACAGGGAGACGTAGGAAGAAACAGGGTTAGAGAGAGAGAGAGAGAGAGATAACGAAGGGGCAGAGAGAGTGAGACAGACAGAGAGAAGGGACCAGGGATAGAGACAGACAGAGAGAAGCGGTCAGAGAAGAGAGTGAAAGACAGAGAGAGAGAGAGAGCAGGGACAGAGTGGGCGAGAGAGAGAGAGAGAGCAGGGATAGAGAGTGGGGGAGAGAGAGAGAGAGCAGGGACAGAGAGAGTGGGAGAGAGAGAGCTGGGACAGAGAGACAGAGAGCAGGGAGAGAGAGAGAGACACAGAGAGAGAGAGAGCAGGGAGAGAGTGGGAAAGAGGCAGAGAGAGTGGGAGAGAGAGATAGACAGAGAGTGAGAGAGAGAGCAGGGACAGAGAGTGAGAGAGAGAGCAGGGACAGAGAGACAGAGAGAGTGGGAAAGAGGCAGAGAGAGTGGGAAAGAGGCAGAGAGAGTGGGAGAGAGCAGGGACAGAGAGACAGAGAGAGTGGGAGAGAGGCAGAGAGAGAGCAGGGGAGCAGGGAGAGAGAGTGGGAGAGCAGGCTGCAGGATTATCCCCTTGCCCCCCTGCCAGCCAGTGGAGAGAGCGGGGTGTGTGTGTGTGTGTCTGCTCCCCCTGTCTGGGTGTGGAAAGGGCTCTGATGTCGCTGTTACTGAGCGTGCTGCTGCTGCTGCTGCTGCTGCTGGTGTCCTGTGTCCCGGGAGCAGGGGGCTTCTCCACCTGCCCCAGCCTTGACCTGGATCTGTACAGGCACCGGAGGATTGAAGCTATCCGCGGGCAGATCCTCAGTAAGCTGCATCTCAGTGAAGCCCCGGAGCCAGACGATCTTCCCGATGAAGTTCCTCTGGAAATCACCCTCCTGTACAACAGCACCCGGGATATGCTGAAACAGAGAGCCCGGCACAGGGAGACCGTGTGCTGGAGGAGCAGCCAGATGGAATACTACGCAAAGGATATGTACCGCCTGGACATGGCCCCAGCCAGCTACCGAGAGAGTAAGCTCAAACCCTCTATATCCCACTCCCCTCAGAGAGACAGCTCAAACCCTCTATATCCCACTCCCCTCAGAGAGACAGCTCAAACCCTCTATATCCCACTCCCCCCAGAGAGACAGCTCAAACCCTCTATATCCCACTCCCCCCAGAGAGGCAGCTCAAACCCTCTATATCCCACTCCCCTCAGAGAGACAGCTCAAACCCTCTATATCCCACTCCCCCCAGAGAGACAGCTCAAACCCTCTATATCCCACTCCCCTCAGAGAGACATCTCAAACCCTCTATATCCCACTCCCCCCAGAGAGACAGCTCAAACCCTCTATATCCCACTCCCCCCAGAGAGACAGCTCAAACCCTCTATATCCCACTCCCCTCAGAGAGACAGCTCAAACCCTCTATATCCCACTCCCCTCAGAGAGACAGCTCAAACCCTCTATATCCCACTCCCCCCAATGCCCAGCAGCCTAACACACAGAGTATATAACGTACAACACAAATTGGGAGCTGGGGTCATTGTGCATGATGTTATACAGAGTCATAGAGATGTACAGCATAGAAACAGACCCTTCGGCCCAACCCGTCCACGTCGACCAGATATCCTAAATTAATCTGGTCCCACCTGCCAGCACCCGGCCCATATCCCTCCAAACTCTTCCTGTCCATATACCCATCCAGATGCCTCTTAAATGTTGCAATTGTACCAGCCTCCACCACATCCTCTGGCAGCTCATTCCATACACGTACCACCCTCTGCGTAAAAAAGTTGCCCCTTAGGGCTCTTTTATATCTTTCTCCTCTCACCCTAAACCTATGCCCTCTAGTTCTGGACTCCCCCACCCCAGGGAAAAGACTTTGTCTATTTATCCTATCCATGCCCCACATGATTTTGTAAACCTCTATAAGGTCACCCCTCAGCCTCTGACGCTCCAGGGA
Organism: Hemiscyllium ocellatum; assembly: GCF_020745735.1. Classification (NCBI taxonomy): domain Eukaryota; kingdom Metazoa; phylum Chordata; class Chondrichthyes; order Orectolobiformes; family Hemiscylliidae; genus Hemiscyllium; species Hemiscyllium ocellatum. Next base: position 28,260 of record NW_026869297.1, on the reverse strand, counting down.
AAACAGCCCCAGCCTGTTCAGCCTCTCCCTGTAGCTCAGATCCTCCAACCCTGGCAACATCCTTGTAAATCTTTTCTGAACCCTTTCAAGTTTCACAACATCTTTCTGATAGGAAGGAGACCAGAATTGCATGCGACATTCCAACAGTGGCCTAACCAATGTCCTGTACAGCCACAACATGACCTCCCAACTCCTGTACTCAATACTCTGACCAATAAAGGAAAGCATACCAAACGCCACCTTCACTATCCTATCTACCTGCGACTCCACTTTCAAGGAGCTATGACCCTGCACTCCGAGGTCTCTTTGTTCAGCAACACTCCCTAGGACCTTACCATTAAGTGTTTAAGTCCTGCTAAGATTCACTTTCCCAAAATGCAGCACCTCACATTTATCTGAATTAAACTCCATCTGCCACTTCTCAGCCCATTGGCCCATCTGGCCCAGATCCTGTTGTAATCTGAGGTAACCCTCTTCGCTGTCCACTACACCTCCAATTTTGGTGTCCTCTGCAAACTTACTAACCGTACCTCGTATGTTCACAAATCATATATACTGTAACGTGATATTTTATATATCCAGCATATGTATAATTGTTATGAACAGATTTGATTTGTTGCGATTTATTACTGTCACGCGCCTGAGTACAGTGAAAAGTTTTGTTTTGCATACAGTACAGAAAGATTATACCATACGAATATCATGGGGTGTTATGGCTGCAGAGATCAATATTAGATTTGAGAGGTCCACTCAAGACTAATATGTAGCTGAGATTAATTTTAATCAGTAACAGGGAGGAGGCCATTCAGCCCCTTGAGCCTGCTACCCCCAAGCAACACGATCATGGCTGATCATCCCAACTCCTGCGTCCTCCCTCCCCCTACCCTTTCATCCCTTTGGCCCGAAGAACTGTACCAGAATCCTTCTCCAAAGCAGTCAAGAAAGTGAGTGAGAGGTGGTCTCATCCAGGGGTCTTAAGGGTTAACGCTGAGCAGATGTTTCCCCCTTGTGGGAGGGTCCACCGCCAGAGGGCACAGCCTCTCCGACCTTTTCCCCTGATCTCAGCGCTACCCCGTCCCTTTCGACTGGGACTCCCCTGGTTCTTGACCTTGCCCCCCACTCACCACTGCCGGGAACGCCGATCCCCGTGGTGACCCGGCCCGACCCCCTGTCCGAATCCGGGAATTTTTAGCAGGGGCACGGAACGAGACGGGCGGCGAGGAAACGCTGCCCCTGCCGGCCAGCTCCCACGCTGCGGAACTGCGGTCGGAGAAGATTCCGGACAAGAACGTGTCCGGGGAAAGGGACAGATCGGGGGAGTCCGTTCTCTTTGGGGGGGACAGAAGACCCACCTGACAGAGGGTTTTCGAAAGCACGAGGGGGCCAGGGGAAAGCAAAATAGCGACACAAACGATAACGGGCACACATTGAGAGTGGAGTATGCGATTAGATTGGGAACGTGCTGCCTGGAGATCTGCTGGCGCTTTATCTGCGTGGACAGGTTGGACCAAAGGGTTAGTTTCCATGACTACTCTACCACGTCCAAGAGGGAACTGGGTGGAAATAGCTTTCCAAGACTTGAAGGGCTTGGAGATGGGGGTGGGGAAGGCAGACACTTGGCGCAGGGTGACCCCATGCTCATTGGCAGTGATGGGCCGAACAGCCTGCGGTGTATCGAGGGAATCTCATGACGTGGGCTGGGGAAGCTGGGAGTGTCTCTCCCCACCCCCACCCCTCTGCCATGAGGGAGGAGAGATAAAGCTGAGAGCCTGGGTCTGAGCTGACAGAGGGTAACATCTAATAGAGGGAAAGCTGTAACAGAGGGTCTGTGGGGGAGGGCAGGTGGGGGGCACACAACGCTAGCATCCCAGGGCAGAAATTTATCAGGAAGGGCGGTGGAGGTTTGGTCCTTATTTCTAGGTGGGGTTGGCGTAGAAGACTGGGGTAGTCTTACTGCAGAGCTGAAAATGTGTTGCTGGAAAAGCGCAGCGGGTCAGGCAGCATCCAAGGAGCAGGAGAGTCGACGTTTCGGGCATGAGTCTGAAACATTTCGAGGATTCCTGAAGAAGGGCTCATGCCCGAAACGTCGAATCTCCTGCTCCTCGGATGCTGCCTGACCTGCTGCGCTTTTCCAGCAACACGTTTTTCAGCTCTGATCTCCAGCATCTGCAGTCCTCACTTTCTCCTCGTAGTCTTACTGCAATTGTACAAGGCGCTGGGGAGACTACAAGAGGAGTACTTTTGGCCCCTAATTTAAGACAGAAATTCTTTTACGGGCCGCAGTTCAGACAAGCTGCACTCGGATAACTCCTGGTGCGGAGGGGTTGTCTGGTGAGCAACAGCTTGGGACTCAAACCCCACTGGAGTTGAGGAGAGTGAGAGGTGGTCTCACTGAAACGTCCAGTAGTCTTAAGGGTTAACGCTGAGCAGATGTTTCCCCTCATGGGAGGGTCCACGACCAGAGGGCACAGTCTCAGAATAAATTGGAGACTGAGATGAGGAGGGATTCCTTCCCTCGGAGCAGGGAGTGTGTTTGGGATGCAGAGAGTCAATGTGCCACATTTAAGGCGGGTTTCAATAGATTGTCAATCAGTCAGGGTTATGGAGAGGGGACATGGAAGTGGAGGTGGGGCTTGTCGGGTTAACAACGGAAGGGCTGAGCTGTTTCGAAGGGGCCAAATGGCCTCCTCCTGTTCTGACCTCATGTGGTCGTAAACCGTGCACGTGGGGAGAGGGATGAGGCGGTGAGTGGGTTGGGATCGGACTCCCTTCAGTGAACCACCCCCTCCCCCTCCCACACACTCTCGACAATACATCCCAGTGGTCAGTGAGGGGAGTGGTCGGTGGGGGGAGTTGTCAGTGGGGGGAGTGGTCAGTGAGGGGAGTGGTCAGTGGGGGCAGTGGTCAGTGGGGGGAGCGGTCAGTGAGGGGTGGTCAGTGGGGGGAGCGGTCAGTGGGGGGAGTAGTCAGTGGGAGGGAGTGGACAGTGGGGGGAGTAGTCAGTGGGAGGGTGTGGTCAGTGGGGGAGTGGTCAGTGGGGGTGTGGTCAGTGGGGGTGTGGTCAGTGGGAGGGAGTGGTCAGTGGGGGTTGTGATCAGTGGGGGGTGTGGTCAGTGGGGGTGTGGTCAGTGAGAGGGAGTGGTCAGTGGGGGTGTGGTCAGTGGGGGTGAGGTCAGTGGGGGTGTGGTCAGTGAGAGGGCGTGGTCAGTGGGGGGAGTGGTCAGTGGGGGTGTGGTCAGTGGGAGGGTGTGGTCAGTGGGGGAGGGGTCAGTGGGGGCAGTGGTCAGTGGGGGGAGCGGTCAGTGAGGGGTGGTCAGCGGAGGAGTGGTCAGTGGGGGGAGCGGTCAGTGGGGGGAGTAGTCAGTGGGAGGGAGTGGACAGTGGGGGGAGTAGTCAGTGGGAGGGTGTGGTCAGTGGGGGAGTGGTCAGTGGGGGTGTGGTCAGTGGGGGTGTGGTCAGTGGGAGGGAGTGGTCAGTGGGGGTTGTGATCAGTGGGGGGTGTGGTCAGTGGGGGTGTGGTCAGTGAGAGGGAGTGGTCAGTGGGGGTGTGGTCAGTAGGGGTGAGGTCAGTGGGGGTGTGGTCAGTGAGAGGGCGTGGTCAGTGGGGGGAGTGGTCAGTGGGGGTGTGGTCAGTGGGAGGGTGTGGTCAGTGGGGGAGGGGTCAGTGGGGGAGGGATCAGTGGGGGAGTGGTCAGTGGGGGGCACGGTCAGTGGGGGTGTGGTCAGTGGAGGGAGTGGTCAGTGGGAGGGAGTGGTCAGTGGGAGGTGTGGTCAGTGGGGGTGTGGTCAGTGGGGAGAGTGGTCAGGCCAGTGGCTCTCTGGCCTGATTGGCTGTGGGCAGGATGGGGGAGGGGGATGGTGGTAAAGAGCAGATGGGAAGCCTGTCTATTTAATGGGGGGGGGCTTTCCTAGCTGCAAGGCATTGTGGGTACCACGATCCTCCATTGCCCTGCTGCAGCTACCTGGGGTTCTCTGTATAATCCTGAACTAAATGTTCTCACACGTCCTTCGTGTTCAGTGACTCTGGGAGTGTCAGTCATCCCCTACGCTCGGGGGGGCACTGCAGCCACTTATACTGCCTCCTACTGAGCCAGGAGAGAACATCAGGTTCATAGCTCCTTGAAAGTGGAGTCTCAGGTAGCCAAGATGGTCAAGAAGGTTCTTGGTACACTTGCCTTTGTTGGTCAGTGCATTGAGTAAAGAAGTTGGGAGGTCATGTTGTCGTTGTACAGGTCATTGGTTAGGCCCCTGTTAGAATATTATGTGCAATTCTGGTCTCCTTCCTATCGGAAAGATGTTGTGAAACTTGAAAGGGTTCAGAAAAGATTTACAAGGATGTAGCCAGGGTTGGAGGGTTTGAGCTACAGGGAGAGGCTGAACAGGCTGGGTCTGTTTTCCCTGGAGTGTCAGAGGCTGAGGGGTGACCTTATAGAAGTTTATAAAATCATGAGAGGCATGGATAGGGTAAATAGACAAGGTCTTTTTCCTGGGGTGGGGGATTCCAGAACTAGAGGGGCATACGTTTAAGGTGAGAGAGGGAAGCTTTAAAAGGGACCTGAGGGTGTTGAAGAAATTTTCCTAACTTGGCCACTCAAGGTCTGAGTCCAGAGAATTTATTCAACAAAGTGGCAACTTTTTCACACAGAGGGTGGTGCATGTATGGAATGAGCTGCCAGAGGAAGTGGTGGAGGCTGGTACAATGACAATGTTTAAGTAGCATCTGGATGGGTATATGAATAGGAAGGGGTTTAGAGGGGTATGGGCCAAGTGCTGGCAAATGGGTCCAGATTAATTTGGGATATCTGGTCAGCATGGATAGGTTGGAGTGAAAGGTCTGTTTTCTGTGCTGTACATCTCTATGATTCTACCTAAGACTTTGCCCTCAGGATTGTTTAGTCATGTGACAATCACATTACATTTAGTATCACCCAATATTTCAATTAACCTGTTAAGTTACAGCTATCAGAGTCTTTTTAATACATTGAGTGCAATATGTATCCCTGTTGTAGAATTGATATACCCTCGATAAGTTGGAATGCTTTTGCAAGTTTGCTTTTTTTAAAAACTTATTTATTACTAGATACAGCTCATTATCAACATATCACCAAAGGCAAGCTGAATCCAATTCCCTGACACACCGCACTGTAATCCCAGACTCGTAGCGGATGAGGCTCAGTTCAAGGGGTGAGCTAGCCTGACCCTGGAATGAAACACATTATACAACAGCTTGGAAGGACAGTGATGCTTTTCTTAGCAGTTTGTATTTCAGGCACTTTGCCGAGTTTGTGTTTATTTTCTCTCTCCCCATTTTTAAAAACGTCTCTCTGGTTCGCCTCTCTCTATCTCTCTTCCTCAGTTTCTTGTTTATTTATTCTCTCATATGGAGTCAGCTATTATGAGGGGCGTAGCTTTAAATTAAGGGGTGGTAGGTATAGGAGAGATGTTAGGGGTAGATTCTTTACTCAGCGAATCGTGAGTTCATAGAATGCCCTGCCAGTAGCAGTGGTGGACTCTCCCTCTTTATGGGCATTTAAACGGGCATTGGATAGGCATATGGAGGAAAGTGGGCTAGTGTAGGTTAGGTGGGCTTGGATCCGGGCAACATTGAGGGCTGAAGGGCCTGTACTGCGCTGAAAATTTCTATTTTCTATTTTCACCAGGTTGTGCTTCTCAATTTGTGTTGCGTTTCTCTCTCTCTCTCTCTGTCCCAGTTTGTTTATTTTCCCTCTCTCTGCAGTTTATGTTTCTCTCTCTCTCTCTCTCTGTCCCAGTTTGTTTACTTTCCCTCTCTCTGCAGTTTATGTTTCTCTCTCTCTCTCTCTCTCTCTGTCCCAGTTTGTTTATTTTCCCTCTCTCTGCAGTTTATGTTTCTCTCTCTCTCTCTCTCTCTCTGTCCCAGTTTGTTTATTTTCCCTCTCACTGCAGTTTATGTTTCTCTCTCTCTCTCTCTCTGTCCCAGTTTGTTTATTTTCCCTCTCTCTGCAGTTTATGTTTCTCTCTCTCTCTCTCTCTCTGTCCCAGTTTGTTTATTTTCCCTCTCTCTGCAGTTTATGTTTCTCTCTCTCTCTCTCTGTCCCAGTTTGTTTATTTTCCCTCTCTCTGCAGTTTATGTTTCTCTCTCTCTCTCTCTGCCTCAGTTTGTTTATTTTCCCTCTCTCTCTCTCTCTCTCTGTCCCAGTTTGTTTATTTTCCCTCTCTCTGCAGTTTATGTTTCTCTCTCTCTCTCTGTCCCAGTTTGTTTATTTTCCCTCTCTCTGCAGTTTATGTTTCTCTCTCTCTCTGTCCCAGTTTGTTTATTTTCCCTCTCTCTGCAGTTTATGTTTCTCTCTCTCTCTCTCTGTCCCAGTTTGTTTATTTTCCCTCTCTCTGCAGTTTATGTTTCTCTCTCTCTCTCTCTCTCTGTCCCAGTTTGTTTATTTTCCCTCTCTCTGCAGTTTATGTTTCTCTCTCTCTCTCTCTCTCTCTCTGTCCCAGTTTGTTTATTTTCCCTCTCTCTGCAGTTTATGTTTCTCTCTCTCTCTCTCTCTCTCTGTCCCAGTTTGTTTATTTTCCCTCCCTCATCAGTTTGTTTCTCTCTCTCTCTCTCTCTGTCCCAGTTTGTTTATTTTCCCTCCCTCAGCAGTTTGTTTCTCTCTCTCTCTCTCTCTCTCTGTCCCAGTTTGTTTATTTTCCCTCTCTCTGCAGTTTATATTTCTCTCTCTCTCTCTCTGTCCCAGTTTGTTTATTTTCCCTCTCTCTGCAGTTTATGTTTCTCTCTCTCTCTCTCTCTGTCCCAGTTTGTTTATTTTCCCTCTCTCTGCAGTTTATGTTTCTCTCTCTCTCTCTCTCTCTCTCTGTGTCCCAGTTTGTTTATTTTCCCTCTCTCTGCAGTTTATGTTTCTCTCTCTCTCTCTGTCCCAGTTTGTTTATTTTCCCTCTCTCTGCAGTTTACGTTTCTCTCTCTCTGTCCCAGTTTGTTTATTTTCCCTCTCTCTGCAGTTTATGTTTCTCTCTCTCTCTCTGTCCCAGTTTGTTTATTTTCCCTCTCTCTGCAGTTTACGTTTCTCTCTCTCTGTCCCAGTTTGTTTATTTTCCCTCTCTCTGCAGTTTATGTTTCTCTCTCTCTCTCTCTCTGTCCCAGTTTGTTTATTTTCCCTCTCTCTGCAGTTTATGTTTCTCTCTCTCTCTCTCTCTGTCCCAGTTTGTTTATTTTCCCTCTCTCTGCAGTTTATGTTTCTCTCTCTCTCTCTCTCTGTCCCAGTTTGTTTATTTTCCCTCTCTCTGCAGTTTATGTTTCTCTCTCTCTCTCTCTCTGCCTCAGTTTGTTTATTTTCCCTCTCTCTGCAGTTTATGTTTCTCTCTCTCTCTCTCTCTGTCCCAGTTTGTTTATTTTCCCTCTCTCTGCAGTTTATGTTTCTCTCTCTCTCTCTCTCTCTCTCTGTGTCCCAGTTTGTTTATTTTCCCTCTCTCTGCAGTTTATGTTTCTCTCTCTCTCTCTGTCCCAGTTTGTTTATTTTCCCTCTCTCTGCAGTTTACGTTTCTCTCTCTCTGTCCCAGTTTGTTTATTTTCCCTCTCTCTGCAGTTTATGTTTCTCTCTCTCTCTCTGTCCCAGTTTGTTTATTTTCCCTCTCTCTGCAGTTTACGTTTCTCTCTCTCTGTCCCAGTTTGTTTATTTTCCCTCTCTCTGCAGTTTATGTTTCTCTCTCTCTCTCTCTCTGTCCCAGTTTGTTTATTTTCCCTCTCTCTGCAGTTTATGTTTCTCTCTCTCTCTCTCTCTGTCCCAGTTTGTTTATTTTCCCTCTCTCTGCAGTTTATGTTTCTCTCTCTCTCTCTCTCTGTCCCAGTTTGTTTATTTTCCCTCTCTCTGCAGTTTATGTTTCTCTCTCTCTCTCTCTCTGTCCCAGTTTGTTTATTTTCCCTCTCTCTGCAGTTTATGTTTCTCTCTCTCTCTCTGTCCCAGTTTGTTTATTTTCCCTCTCTCTGCAGTTTATGTTTCTCTCTCTCTCTCTCTCTGTCCCAGTTTGTTTATTTTCCCTCTCTCTGCAGTTTATGTTTCTCTCTCTCTCTCTCTGTCCCAGTTTGTTTATTTTCCCTCTCTCTGCAGTTTATGTTTCTCTCTCTCTCTCTCTCTCTCTGTCCCAGTTTGTTTATTTTCCCTCTCTCTGCAGTTTATGTTTCTCTCTCTCTCTGCCTCAGTTTGTTTATTTTCCCTCTCTCTGCAGTTTATGTTTCTCTCTCTCTCTCTCTCTCTCTGTCCCAGTTTGTTTATTTTCCCTCTCTCTGCAGTTTATGTTTCTCTCTCTCTCTCTCTCTGTCCCAGTTTGTTTATTTTCCCTCTCTCTGCAGTTTCTCTCTCTCTCTCTCTCTCTGTCCCAGTTTGTTTATTTTCCCTCTCTCTGCAGTTTATGTTTCTCTCTCTCTCTCTCTCTCTGTCCCAGTTTGTTTATTTTCCCTCTCTCTGCAGTTTATGTTTCTCTCTCTCTCTCTGTCCCAGTTTGTTTATTTTCCCTCTCTCTGCAGTTTATGTTTCTCTCTCTCTCTCTCTGTCCCAGTTTGTTTATTTTCCCTCTCTCTGCAGTTTATGTTTCTCTCTCTCTCTGTCCCAGTTTGTTTATTTTCCCTCTCTCTGCAGTTTATGTTTCTCTCTCTCTCTCTCTCTCTCTGTCCCAGTTTGTTTATTTTCCCTCTCTCTGCAGTTTATGTTTCTCTCTCTCTCTCTCTCTCTGTCCCAGTTTGTTTATTTTCCCTCTCTCTGCAGTTTATGTTTCTCTCTCTCTCTCTCTCTCTCTCTGTCCCAGTTTGTTTATTTTCCCTCTCTCTGCAGTTTATGTTTCTCTCTCTCTCTCTCTCTCTGTCCCAGTTTGTTTATTTTCCCTCTCTCTGTAGTTTATGTTTCTCTCTCTCTCTCTCTCTGTCCCAGTTTGTTTATTTTCCCTCTCTCTGCAGTTTATGTTTCTCTCTCTCTCTGCCTCAGTTTGTTTATTTTCCCTCTCTCTGCAGTTTATGTTTCTCTCTCTCTCTCTCTCTGTCCCAGTTTGTTTATTTTCCCTCTCTCTGCAGTTTATGTTTCTCTCTCTCTCTCTCTCTCTGTCCCAGTTTGTTTATTTTCCCTCTCTCTGCAGTTTATGTTTCTCTCTCTCTCTCTCTGTCCCAGTTTGTTTATTTTCCCTCTCTCTGCAGTTTATGTTTCTCTCTCTCTCTCTCTCTGTCCCAGTTTGTTTATTTTCCCTCTCTCTGCAGTTTATGTTTCTCTCTCTCTCTCTCTCTGTCCCAGTTTGTTTATTTTCCCTCTCTCTGCAGTTTATGTTTCTCTCTCTCTCTCTCTCTCTGTCCCAGTTTGTTTATTTTCCCTCTCTCTGCAGTTTATGTTTCTCTCTCTCTCTCTCTGTCCCAGTTTGTTTATTTTCCCTCTCTCTGCAGTTTATGTTTCTCTCTCTCTCTCTCTCTGTCCCAGTTTGTTTATTTTCCCTCTCTCTGCAGTTTATGTTTCTCTCTCTCTCTCTCTCTCTGTCCCAGTTTGTTTATTTTCCCTCTCTCTGCAGTTTATGTTTCTCTCTCTCTCTCTCTCTGTCCCAGTTTGTTTATTTTCCCTCTCTCTGCAGTTTATGTTTCTCTCTCTCTCTGTCCCAGTTTGTTTATTTTCCCTCTCTCTGCAGTTTATGTTTCTCTCTCTCTCTCTCTCTGTCCCAGTTTGTTTATTTTCCCTCTCTCTGCAGTTTATGTTTCTCTCTCTCTCTCTCTCTCTCTGTCGCAGTTTGTTTATTTTCCCTCTCTCTGCAGTTTATGTTTCTCTCTCTCTCTCTCTCTCTCTCTGTCCCAGTTTGTTTATTTTCCCTCTCTCTGCAGTTTATGTTTCTCTCTCTCTCTCTCTCTGTCCCAGTTTGTTTATTTTCCCTCTCTCTGCAGTTTATGTTTCTCTCTCTCTCTCTCTCTGTCCCAGTTTGTTTATTTTCCCTCTCTCTGCAGTTTATGTTTCTCTCTCTCTCTCTGCCTCAGTTTGTTTATTTTCCCTCTCTCTGCAGTTTATGTTTCTCTCTCTCTCTCTCTGCCTCAGTTTGTTTATTTTCCCTCTCTCTGCAGTTTATGTTTCTCTCTCTCTCTCTCTGTCCCAGTTTGTTTATTTTCCCTCTCTCTGCAGTTTATGTTTCTCTCTCTCTCTCTCTCTGTCCCAGTTTGTTTATTTTCCCTCTCTCTGCAGTTTATGTTTCTCTCTCTCTCTCTCTCTCTCTGTCCCAGTTTGTTTATTTTCCCTCTCTCTGCAGTTTATGTTTCTCTCTCTCTCTCTCTCTCTGTCCCAGTTTGTTTATTTTCCCTCTCTCTGCAGTTTATGTTTCTCTCTCTCTCTCTCTCTGTCCCAGTTTGTTTATTTTCCCTCTCTCTGCAGTTTATGTTTCTCTCTCTCTCTCTCTCTGTCCCAGTTTGTTTATTTTCCCTCTCTCTGCAGTTTATGTTTCTCTCTCTCTCTCTCTCTCTGTCCCAGTTTGTTTATTTTCCCTCTCTCTGCAGTTTATGTTTCTCTCTCTCTCTCTCTCTGTCCCAGTTTGTTTATTTTCCCTCTCTCTGCAGTTTATGTTTCTCTCTCTCTCTCTGTCCCAGTTTGTTTATTTTCCCTCTCTCTGCAGTTTATGTTTCTCTCTCTCTCTCTCTCTCTCTCTGTCCCAGTTTGTTTATTTTCCCTCTCTCTGCAGTTTATGTTTCTCTCTCTCTCAAACAAACTTTGTGGGCGGCACGGTGGCACAGTGGTTAGCACTGCTGCCTCACAGCGCCTGTAGACCCGGGTTCAATTCCCGACTCAGGCGACTGACTGTGTGGAGTTTGCACGTTCTCCCCGTGTCTGCGTGGGTTTCCTCCGGGTGCTCCGGTTTCCTCCCACAGTCAAAAAGATGTGCGGGTCAGGTGAATTGGCCAAGCTAAATTGCCCATAGTGTTAGGTAAGGGGTAAATGTAGGGGTATGGGTGGGTTGCGCTTCGGCGGGTCGGTGTGGACCTGTTGGGCCGAAGGGCCTGTTTCCACACTGTAAGTCTTATCTAATCTAATCTCTCTCTGTCCCAGTTTGTTTATTTTCCCTCTCTTTGCAGTTTATGTTTCTCTCTCTCTCTCTGTCCCAGTTTGTTTATTTTCCCTCTCTCTGCAGTTTATGTTTCTCGCTCTCTCTCTCTCTCTGTCCCAGTTTGTTTATTTTCCCTCTCTCTGCAGTTTATGTTTCTCTCTCTCTCTCTCTCTCTCTGTCCCAGTTTGTTTATTTTCCCTCTCTCTGCAGTTTATGTTTCTCTCTCTCTCTCTCTCTCTGTCCCAGTTTGTTTATTTTCCCTCTCTCTGCAGTTTATGTTTCTCTCTCTCTCTCTCTGTCCCAGTTTGTTTATTTTCCCTCTCTCTGCAGTTTATGTTTCTCTCTCTCTCTCTCTCTGTCCCAGTTTGTTTATTTTCCCTCTCTCTGCAGTTTATGTTTCTCTCTCTCTCTCTGTCCCAGTTTGTTTATTTTCCCTCTCTCTGCAGTTTATGTTTCTCTCTCTCTCTCTCTCTGTCCCAGTTTGTTTATTTTCCCTCTCTCTGCAGTTTATGTCTCTCTCTCTCTCTCTCTCTGTCCCAGTTTGTTTATTTTCCCTCTGCAGTTTATGTTTCTCTCTCTCTCTCTCTCTCTGTCCCAGTTTGTTTATTTTCCCTCTCTCTGCAGTTTATGTTTCTCTCTCTCTCTCTCTCTGTCCCAGTTTGTTTATTTTCCCTCTCTCTGCAGTTTATGTTTCTCTCTCTCTCTCTCTCTGTCCCAGTTTGTTTATTTTCCCTCTCTCTGCAGTTTATGTTTCTCTCTCTCTCTCTCTCTGTCCCAGTTTGTTTATTTTCCCTCTCTCTGCAGTTTATGTTTCTCTCTCTCTCTCTCTGTCCCAGTTTGTTTATTTTCCCTCTCTCTGCAGTTTATGTTTCTCTCTCTCTCTCTCTGTCCCAGTTTGTTTATTTTCCCTCTCTCTGCAGTTTATGTTTCTCTCTCTCTCTCTCTCTGTCCCAGTTTGTTTATTTTCCCTCTCTCTGCAGTTTATGTTTCTCTCTCTCTCTCTGTCCCAGTTTGTTTATTTTCCCTCTCTCTGCAGTTTATGTTTCTCTCTCTCTCTCTCTCTGTCCCAGTTTGTTTATTTTCCTTCTCTCTGCAGTTTATGTTTCTCTCTCTCTCTCTCTCTCTGTCCCAGTTTGTTTATTTTCCCTCTCTCTGCAGTTTATGTTTTTCTCTCTCTCTCACTGTCCCAGTTTGTTTATTTTCCCTCTCTCTGCAGTTTATGTTACTCTCTCTCTCTCTCTGTCCCAGTTTGTTTATTTTCCCTCTCTCTGCAGTTTATGTTTCTCTCTCTCTCTCTCTCTCTGTCCCAGTTTGTTTATTTTCCCTCTCTCTGCAGTTTATATTTCTCTCTCTCTCTCTCTCTCTGTCCCAGTTTGTTTATTTTCCCTCTCTCTGCAGTTTATGTTTCTCTCTCTCTCTCTCTGTCCCAGTTTGTTTATTTTCCCTCTCTCTGCAGTTTATGTTTCTCTCTCTCTCTCTCTCTCTCTGTCCCAGTTTGTTTATTTTCCCTCTCTCTGCAGTTTATGTTTCTCTCTCTCTCTCTGTCCCAGTTTGTTTATTTTCCCTCTCTCTACAGTTTATGTTTCTCTCTCTCTCTCGCTCTGCCCCAGTTTGTATTTCTCACTTCCTCCTCGATCCCCCCCCTCTATAGGGGGGTGACATGGTAGCTCAGTAGTTAGCACTGCTGCCTCCCAGTGCCAGGGACCCGGGTTCGATTCCAGTTTCAGGTGATTGTCTGTGTGGAGTTTCCACATTCTCCCTGTTTCTGTGTAAGTTTCCTCCGGGTGCTCCAGTTTCCTCCCTCAGTCCAAAAAATGTGCAGGTCAGGGTGGATTGGCCGTGCTAAGTTGCCCGTGGTGCAGATTATTAGTCAGGGTAGGTGGTAAATCTGGGTGGGTTACTCTTCGCAGGGTCCGTGTGAACTTGTTGGGCCAAAGGGCATGTTTCCACACTGTAAGGATTCTAATTCTAAACCCCTATAAGGTCACCCCTCAGCCTCTGACGCTCCAGGGAAAGTAGCCCTTGCCTCTCCCTCTCTGCTCCAACCCAGGCAACCTCCTTATAAATTATTTTGAACCCTTTCAAGATTCGCAACATCTTTTCTCTAGCAGGGAGACCAGAGCTGAACGCAGTGTTTATAGGATCCCTTATAGGATCCCTTATAGCCATTCAGTCCATCAAGCCCACACCACCCCTCTGTGGAGCATCCCACCCAGAACCTTATCTCTCTCAAATCTGTGTGTATCTCTCTCTCTCCCCAAAACTGATGTTTTTCTCTGCCATTAGGGCTTTTTGCTGAGGGATGAAGGAAAAATGGTAACAGAACATGGATTTCCAAGATGCATATTAAAGTGATTCATCAAAATTTACTGCCCAAGGGCTGATGGTGTACGCAGTGACATGTTAGCGTGGATAGTTAGTAACAGGGAGCAGTGTCATAGGGTCATGGAGCCTTAAAGAGGCCCTTCGGTCCAGCATGTCTGTGCTGCCCAGTTTTCACAATTAATCTAGTCCCACCTGCCTGCGTTTGGTCCACATCCCTCCATTCCTGATTCCTGAAGAAGGGCTCATGCCCGAAACGTCGATTCTCCTGCTCCTTGGATGCTGCCTGACCTGCTGCGCTTTTCCAGCAACACGTTTTTCAGCTCTGATCTCCAGCGTCTGCAGTCCTCACTTTCTCCCACATCCCTCCAGACCTCCCCCCATCCAAGCACCTGTCCAGATGTTTCTTAAATGACAACATTTTACTCACTTCCACTACCAGCTCTGGCTGCCCTGTTCCAGATACACCCCACCCTCTGGACTCCGTTCCATCTCTCCCATCTCTAGTTTTAGACTCCCCTACCCTGGGGAACAGCGGGTCGGCTGTCTGCCTTATCCATGCCTCTCATGATTTTATAAGTCCTCTATAAGGTCACCCCTTATGTTCCAGGGAAAGAAATCCCAGCCTATCCGGTCTCTCCGTATAACTCAACCCTTCCAGCCCAGGTGGCATCCCTGTGAATCCTTTCTGCTTTAATAACACCCTGTCTTTCGTAGAGTGATCACAACTGCATGCAGTCCTCCAAATGTGACCTCACCAATGTCTTCTACAAGGCGTCCCAACGTCTATATTCAATGCTCTGACCAATCATAGCAAACTTTCTTCATCATCCTATCTTCCTGTGAGTCCAGTTTCGAGAAGCAATGAACCTTCATTCACTTATAAACCACTCCCCAGGGTCTCCCCACCGACTGGGTAATTCCTGCCCTCATCTGCCTTCCCAGAATGTGACACCTTGCATTCATCTACATCAGACACCATCCGCCAATTCCTCAGACCACGGGCCCAGTTGATCAAGATCTCGCTGTAGTCCTTCCTCGCTCTCCCACCGAACCCACCCACCTTACCCAGTTTTGAGAAGATTTGTAGCTCAGGTTGAGGTTTTGGATGTCGTTTTGCTCACTGGGCTGGAAGGTCCGTTTCCAGACATTTCGTCACCCGGAGGCTCACCAAAGATGTTCCCTCGTACGGTGACGAAATGAACCTTCCAGCTCATCGAGCAAGCCAACGTCCGTTACTAACCTTACCTTCTGTCTTCACATCCGCGTCACTTGTATATAAATGGACCCAGTAACGGCGGAGCTGAAAAATGTGTTGCTGGAAAAGCGCAGCAGGTCAGGCAGCATCCAAGGAGCAGGAGAATCGACGTTTCGGGCATGAGCCCTTCTTCAGGAATCCCCGAAACGTTTCAGACTCATGCCCGAAACGTCGACTCTCCTGCTCCTCGGCTGCTGCCTGACCTGCTGCGCTTTTCCAGCAACACATTTTTCAGCTCCGATCTCCAGCATCTGCAGTCCTCACCCTCTCCCAGTGACAGTGGACCCAGCGCTGATCCCTGTGGCCCACTGCTGGTCACAGGTCCCCAGTTTGAAAGTGACCCTCGATCACCAGCCTCTACCTTCTAGCCAACTTTGCATCCAATTGGCCAACTCTCCCTGGATCCCATGAGATTGAACCTGACTCCGCCAACCACCATGCAATACCTTGTTAAAGGCTTTACTGAAGTCATTATTGACCTCGTCTCCCGCACTGCCCTCATCGATTTTCTCGGTTCGCCCCCCCCCCTCCAAAAACAATTTGCGAGACATGATTTCCCACGCACGCTGACTATCCTAAATGAGTCCTTGCCTCTCCAAATGCCTGTAGACCCTGCCTCTCAGAATCCCCTCGAACTGCCTCCTCATGTTAGGCTCGCCAGTCTGTAGTTCCTAGGCATTTCCCTACCTTGCAACATTAGCCACCCTCCAATCTTTGGGCACTTCACCCGTGCGTGGCTATTGACGAAGACAGGGCCCCACAATTTCCTTCCTAGCCTCCCACAAAATCCTGGGAGACACTTCGCCTGGAGATTTATCAGCATTAATGCATTCTAAGACTTCCAGCACCTTCTCTTCTGTAACGTGGACTCTGTTCAAGAGATCAGGTGCTGGGTGAACATGGTGGCACAGTGGTTAGCACTGCTGCCTCACAGCGCCTGAGACCTGGGTTCAATTCCCGACTCAGGCGACTGACTGTGTGGAGTTTGCACGTTCTCCCCGTGTCTGCGTGGGTTTGCTCCGGGTGCTCCGGTTTCCTCCCACAGTCCCAACGATGTGCGGGTCAGGGTGAATTGGCCATGCTAAATTGCCTGTAGTGTTAGGTAAGGGGTAAATGTAGGGGTATGGGTGGGTTGCGCTTCGGCGGGTC